>NC_133653.1:163872595-164172595 GCF_009905375.1 Apium graveolens | reverse complement strand
GACCCAAAGCCCTGAATATTAGTTATTTCGTAATTAATTAATAAGGGATAAATCAGCTGATTAATAAAGTCCAAATGTGGACACAATTCCTTAGAGATTGGCCTCCAAGAAATCTCATAAGATAAGGAATCAGTGTCCTACTTTCTAGGACTCCAAAGTCCGTTCTAATTCAGAGACTTGCCCACCAAGTCTCCTAACTCTAATCTAATTCAAGAACTCCTAACATCTATATAAGGGGTCTCACCCCATAAATCAGAACTACTTGTTTGACTTGATCCTTGGCAATCAGCAAGGTAGGTAGGCATCTTGTTAAGGCAGATCGAGTCACGAGACACAAGAGTAGTCAAATTGAGCCTCGAAGCTCACGAACCCTAATAATAAATACAACAATTAATACACCCTAGTTTTCTATCCATAACAATATATTAATTTCAAAATATGACCGTAATTGAATATAAAAAGAACAATTGTGATAGTGACTAATGGTGAATATACATAACTCCTCATAGTTAACCTCTCTTCGAACAGTTATAATAGATTAAAACAATTGTAGTTGTGACAAATGGTGAATATACATGACTCCTTAAAGTTGTAATCCTAAAATAAAAAATTAACTTTTAGCAAAACACAAATTGAAAACAATACGTGAACAAACATGACATAACTGTAATGACTTCACGTAGTCGATTGACTCTATAAATTAAACTGCAAACAATAAACAATATTAAGACATGTAACAATCTGATTTATTCTGGAAAAACCTCATTGCTCTGGACCAAATATAATTGCTCATGGAGAGTCCATGTGTTCACCATCAATGTCATCAAGTATCTTGTATAAAAAAATATTTAGAGTTGGTTGATCTATATAGAATTTTTAACAAAATAGGGAAAACTATGATAAATACGATCAATAAATCTATATCTTCGTCTGAGATCCTTAACACCGACATAGTCAGTGTTGATAAAAATTCTGGATGAGTCACATGTGCTTATTTTTAGTGAACCTACATCAGCAAAGAAAAAAAATTTCTATTATATAAAATTGTTGAAGTAAGTGCTTGTGCAAGACACTAAAAGTTGATACTATAAAAATTTGCAAGAATGGGATAAATATACAACCATCATATATGCGCGGTTTCACAGTTGACATGAGTACAACAGTTGGATATGAATTATATCCATCAAACAAAGCTGCTAGAATGTATTATCTAGTAATTTTTAGAATTATATTAATAATATAATAATAGAATAAAGTATTAAAATTAGATACGGACTAGGAATTGAAATTAGGTTAGAGTAATGAGCATAAAATTTGGATCAGATTCTAAAACTACACCATATTCGTGTTCCTCCTTTTTATCATTAAAATTTGTATGGCCTTTTTACACCAAAATCAACAATCTTGTAAAATTCGTAGAAAATTCTTATTAAGTCAGAATTGATTGATTCTAGACTTTTCAGAAAGGTCTTTTCATTCTCTATAACGAACATATTTCGTGTTTTCCAAGAAAATATCATTTAGAGGGCCAAAAAGAGTAAATACAGATATGGTCAGTTTTTGATTTAAGATTTCATTTAATCTTGCTAGTGTTTTTAAAATTGTAACATCCCACACCGATAAGAATAAGAGTGTTTGGAATATTTATAGATAGAAGTCAACAACCAATGTGTACCAAATCGATAGCTTTTTTGGACTGACCTGTGGTGGGTTATTGGGTCTGGTACGCATTTGGTTATGGGCTTGGATGTTATAAATGGTATTAGAGCTCTACCCATCCAGAAGTGCAAAGACACTGCCCGTCCAAGAAACATGAAACACGAAAGTTGTAGAGAACGAAAAGACCTTTCCGAAAAGTCCAGGATCAATAGATTATGACTTACTATGAATTTTCTACGAATTTTACAAGATTGCTAATTTTGGTTTGAAAAGGCCATACAAATTTAAATGATAAAAACAAAGAAGACGGATATGGTGTATTTATAGTATTACAAAATCCTATATCTTAACCTACAAGTTATCCATATTAGAATCTAATCGTAATTTTAGTCCCATTACTCTAACCCAATTTTAATTCCTAGTCTTTATCTAATTTAATACTTTTTTCTATTATTCTATTATTAATCTAATTCTAAAAATTACCAGATATCACATAGAATGTGGACGCGCTCATCCCATGCAACAACAACAGACTTAATGTCAACAGAAAGCAAAAATTTGAGATCTTTTAATGTGGAATGACTAAAATAATATATGGTTATTTATTAGGGAAATGCACAACCTTCCATCATACAACTGGAACCTTGAAAAAATCCTTTTATCAAGAACGGTATTCAACTGCCTAACTGGTTCAATTTCATGAACAACACCCATAACATCTTCATATGAGCAATACAATTTATGGTACATGTTAATTTAATTAATAATAAATTGTGCTAGTGTTTTAAAGTTAAAAATTACAAACCTATAGCGTGTAGAGGACTATGGTCAGCATCAAAAGAAGTCGTAATGGATAGGCATTCAGAAATAGACTTTAACTCAAACTTATGTCTTGGAATTCAGATTACCTCAAGTGGTACAGGGTGAAAAGTAGAATCATTTGTAAGAACTGTAACCTTTTGAGAAGATACAACAAAATTTCAATATCATAAGCATTCTCTTTCAGTATCATAATTCATATAGAATTCCAGACCACAGGTTAAGCATATGTTAAAACATGATAACCCTGCAAATAATAATAGTAATATAGAAAAATGTGAGATATATGTTAAAAGGTATATGTATTAAACCTCAGATCAAGCAATATCAAATTAAAACCAAAAATAATATTGATCATTACTAGATGAGGGCCACATGCGAGTGATGCATACTCTGATCCTCCAATATGTCCTGAAACAACCGACATCGGATAGTTTCTGATCCATTACTGTAAGATGATAAAAATGGGTTGAATACTAATGAGAAAAATAATGCTTTAACTATTTAATATTAGCACTTAATATAATGATTATAAAATAACTCAGAAGAGTTGTAAAGCCTAATAAACTGATATAGAATGCGAAAAATTATCAAATAATCAATATACCTCATTAAGATTTTGTTAGAATTGATAACCTATAACCACGTGATATAAGGAAGATGATTGTGCTTGACTAGTGAGAATGTTTCAAGATTTTTATTCCTTGGAAATTACCAAGTTATAAACAAAATACTTAAATATAGTGAACTTAGTAAATGATATAATATAAGATATAATATGGACAACATCAATATTTGTTGCACAAAAATAGGGGTGGTGTTATGGAATAAAAACTAGAATGCGTTAGTGATTAATGATAGGCTTTGCGAGCTTCAAGCTTTAATGGCTGCTCTCGCGTTCAGGACTATCAGTCCTTGAAAGATGCCTACATATCTCTTTGTGGCAGAGAATTAAGACAAAAACATAGTTCCAGGTTAAGGAGTAGAGCTCTTTATATAGAGGTGAGTCTAGGGTTAGACTTGTGTTGGGAGACTTGGCGGACAAGTCTCCAACTTAGATGGTGATTAGGAGTCCAACAAGGGAAGGAACTCCAAAACCTTCTATGTAGGACTTTGAGTCCATTTAGGACACATGTCTCTGCTCTTTCAGTCGTATTGGGCCTAGTCCGCGAGTAGCTCTTGTTGGTGAACCTTGACTAAATGGGTCATCTTGGGTCTACTACGAGCTTGGACCAGATAGGTCTGTACTGGACTTTAAAAAAGAATCCCAAGTGTAATTAATGCGATATTTAATGTGTCTTTAGGATGTGTTTCCTATCCATATCAGTTGCCTCCAACCTTCGGGAATACTGCTCGAGTTTTCGTGGAAGTTATAATGGTCTTTTCGCGACTCGGGGTACTTCTGGCCTTTCTTGGGTATCGGCCCTTCATGGGTATTGTCATTTTATCGTAAAGTGTAGAGCGATCTACATATTTACAATGACTTATATGATGGGAGTATATGCACTTAAGACCTTTGCACAGGCTAATTGGATAATTTTCAACATTAAACGGTCCTAATCGGGACTAAAAAGCGAGTGTTCATCACCCCATAACCTTCGTCAAGGTTAATTACAGATTGAAAGCTGCAAAAAGGCCCTATTCGAGGCTAATCGGCCCTAATTGGGGCTAATTTCCATGCTTAAGCTGCTAATTAGGCTTAAACGAGCCTAACTTTAAGCTGGAATGCACTATTAGCCTAAATCTAGGCTAATCTACCCTAATCGGGGTATAAATCCATAGATATAAATCCAGGCCTAGTCTTAATGGTCCTTGGGGCCCTTTGGGCTCTTCTATAAAGGCTCTTGGTTGGCCATAAGGCCTCATTTTGTTGGATGGTCAGCCAGACTTAGTCCTAATGGTCCTTGGGGCCCTCCAGACTCTCCTACAGAGGCTCCTGGTCGGCCATAAGGCCTAATTTTGTTGGCTGGTCGGCCAGGCCTACTTTTAATAGGCCTTGGGAGTCTCATGCAGGGTAGTCTGATCCGTTATGAGGAGAATGTTCTGTTCTCGTACTCGTGAGTACTCTGACCTTCACGAAACTTGTTCAAATGAAAAGCTAATCTCGTTCTAATCTTTATAAATTTTCCTAATCATGGTGATTAATGTAATCAACCCATAGCTAAGTCTAATGACTTATATTTAGTCCCTGCAGGGCTTTTTTCGGAGGATTGATACAATAAGCGGTATCCTGCATCGCTTTCTTCGTTTATTCTATCGTCCCTTCGAATTTTTTGATCGTTTTTCTCCACCATTTTCGGTGTTCTTTCGAGAGGTATCTACTAATGCGAACATGGCAGAGTTAAGACTTGTTGTAGCAGGTAGCTCTTTTCCTATAAAAGAAGATGATAAGTGTTCATTTTCATTCACATTTTCATTTCTCAACTTCTCAACTTCTCAAATTCTCTCAAGCCTTTCACTAGCTCCCAACTCTTTTCAAGCTTTTCAAGGGTGTCTCAGGGTCAAGGTCCTAGCAAGTCTTCTTTCTTCACTAAGGAAGCTATGCACAAGAGGGCTACTATCCGCTCTCTATAAGGTATAGCTTTTATTTCTCCTTTCTCCCTTAACCGTTGTTCTAACAATCTGAAGAGCATGCTGGATGAAACAGCGGATGAGTATCAAAGTACTATCCATTTTGATGCGTTCCACCACAAAAGTGTGCTCCGTGAAGGGGATGTTGGAGAGATTTGGTTGAGTAATTCTTGGCCCGAATGTTTAGAGATTCATAAAGCTAAGCCCAGTTAGAGGGCTTGCAATCTCAGTCCCCAGAGATTATTTGTGTACAAGGCAGCTCTAAAGTCCGGGCTAAGGTTTCCCCTACACCTCTTTATTCCGACGCTTCTAGCTGAGCTCAAGATTCATCCATGTCAGCTTTACCACAATGGGTGGGCTTTTATTATTCTCTTCATAGTAAGGTGCCATGACTTGGGTATCCCATTGAGCGTAACAATGTTCCGAAGCATCTTCATGATGAAAGCTTCTCCTCTAAACAGATCTGGTTCAGTCGTGATACAACATAGAGCTCATGTTCCTTTCATAGTGAACATAAGTTCTCTTCATGACTTAAACCACAACTGGAATAAGAAGTTTGTGGTCTTAGAGTGGAAGGGTGGAGACTGAGGGTGTTCTTCAAGGGTGACTTCAGTAGTCCAGTTGACAGTTCTCTTACATTCTGAATCTTTCAGATGCTAAGCTTCTTGCCAATGACCTCCTTATTGATGATGATGGGAGAACCTCATATTGGCAGTTCGTAACAGAAACCAAGCTCGTCAAGGCTAGCATTAACAGCCTCTCTATAGAGGGTATTTATTTTTATTCTACTTCAACTTTGTGCAAGTTTATTCTTATATATGTCTTCTTTTCATCTTGTTTCAGCTGCTGAAGCTCTTGACGCCAAGGTCAACAAGAGCGATGTGGTCACGGGAAGGATGGCTCGGGATGCAGCCAAACAGGCCAACCTTGTCCTTAAGATTCTTGCTTTTCTTGAAGCGTCTGGATCTGTCTAGAAGATGACCAAAAACTTTGATGTGAGTGCAAGGTTCCCTTGGGAACCTTCTTGGGTATCTCCAACAATGACTCTGTTGGAACAATATGATCTCGGCCCTACCTTTTATGATATAAATTTAATGAGTGCGAATAGAACATTAACCTTAATCGGTAGGGATCATGGACAATTAGGTCAGGCCTCCCAATGACATTCTGGGCCATGCCCATTGTCATTAAATATTAATTCAATCCACTAAAAAATTAATATTTGCATTACATTTCCTAATTCCATAAATTAATTATTTAATTCGGCTCCCATATTATTTGCTTATTAAATTCCCCATATTTAAGATATCGCATGTCCATTAAATAAATTAATTTCCTACAATTAATTTAAATAATATCTTTTATCCTTAATCATCCACTCAACCTTATAACTATGCAAGAAAAAATCTACATGCAGGACTAAAGCATAATTATCTTTATAAGCTTTTAAGAGGACATCATCACTCGAATATATTTTTCGGACACGGTTCCCTTTTATAGTTAATATCCCAGTCTGTATATAATGTCATTTCTCAATACATAAATTCACAACTTAAAATAAATTACTTAATGTATGAATCAAGGCATGTGCACTAAAGACAAGTGTCAATCACTATATCCGGATTAAGAATCTAAGCAATAATAATATCATAAAATCTTAGTTCTTCTTTATTTTCAAAATAAAAGAAACAATTATTCTACTATTTTGATCCCGTTCAATATACACAAAGTATACAAGTATTATTCAATAGTCAATATATACTATTTTTAAATAATACTTCAGCCATTCTAGTGGTTTGTGTAACACCACTTAGACTGTGAACCTCTATTAAATTATATAAGGAGTTCGACAATATAATCTTCTGCTATCCCATTTGATACTAGATTGTCTATAATATATAATATACAGACAATGTGAAAACATGCATTCAAGATTCTCAATTGATTATTATAATAGTATATACTTCAAACAAATAGTTCAGTATAAACCCTAACAATCTCCCACTTATACTCAAACTATTCTTTGAGTATATCAGTGTTTGTTACAAGCAATCCACTATCAACTATATAACTATATGACCAAGTATTTGACTTCTATCGCTTCCACGTGCTCCTGAAAAGCCTTAGCTGGTAAGCTCTTCATCGCAGGATCTTCTCGGTTATCCTTTGATGCTATATCAGCCACAATAATATCTCCTCACTTAACGAACTGCCGTATGAGGTGATACTTACACTCTATGTGTTTTGCTGCCTTATGGGCCCGTGGCTCCTTGGTATTCACCACAACACCAGTATTATCATAATAAATCATGATTTTCCATGGCAAATTAGGAACTATATCAAAATCCAGCAGGAAGTTTCAGAACCATATAGCCTCTTTAGCTGCCTCAGAGGATGCCACATACTCGGCTTCCATGGTTGAGTCTGTAATGCATTTCTGCTTCAAACTCCTCCATAGTATGGCTCCACCTCCCAAAGTAAAAACATATCCTGAGGTGGACTTTCTCTTATCCTTATCTGTCAGGAAATCTGAATCGATATATCCCAGAAACAACAAATCTGAGGACTTGTAAACCAACATATACTCCTTAGTTCTACGCAAGTACTTGAGTATTGTTTTTACTACACTCCAATGTTCCTGTGCTGCGTTTGACTTGAATCGGCTAACCATATCCACAACAAAAAATAGATATCAGGTCTCGTACATAACATAACATACATTAGGCTTCCACATGCCGAAGCATAAAGAACTACCTTCATATTCTCTATCTCCTTATGTGTCGAAGGGCACTAACTCTTTGATAGGGAAAATCCATGTCTGAAAGGTAAATTACCCTTCTTGGAGTCCTGCATGTTAAAATGAGCTAATACCTCATCTATGTAGGGCTCCTGAGATAAAGCCAACATCCTTTTCTTGCGATCCCTTATAACTTTGATCCTAAGGATGTATGCTGCTTCACCTAAGTCCTTCATTTCAAATTGTTTAAACAACCATGCCTTTATTGAAGACAACAGCTTAACATTGTTTCCAATGAGTGAAATGTAGCATTTCCCTCACATCTCTTATACACACATGCTTCGCTTGGACTTTGATCAAAACCATACAACTGGGTTGCTTGATCAAAATGAATGTTCCAATACCTAGAAGCTTGTTTAAGTCCACAAATAGACCTCTTAAGCTCACATACAAGATGCTTTTGGCCTTCCTTAATGAATCCCGTTGGTTGCTACATATAGTTGGTTTCTTCAAGACTTCCATTAAAAAAAGTTGTCTAGACATCCATTTGCCAAATCTCATAATCGAGATGAGCTGTTATAGATAAAAGCTTATGGATTGACTTAAGCATAACCACTGGCGAAAAGGTTTCCTCATAATTGATACCTTCTTTCTGAGTATACCCTTTCGCAAAAGTCTTACTTTCCATGCTTTCACCTTTTTATCTAATACCCTCTTTTTCTTGTAGATCCACTTAAATCCAATAGTTTTTATACCTTTGGGTGGCTCTATGAGCTCCCAGACCTGATTAGAATACATCGATTCCATCTCAAATTCCATTTCCTTTTTCCAAAGATCTGGATCTTTGTCTTGCAGTGCATCTTCGTATGTCCGGGGATCATCATCATGTTCACCAGAGACCAAGTACGAAGACTCTCCCAAAAACATGAATCTATCAGGTTATCGAACAACCCTCTCACTACGATGAGGCACTGGTGCAGTATTAGTGACAGTTTGTGCAATTTGTTGTGGCTGTTCTACCTGTACTATAGGTTTCTGGGTATTATCTGTCCCTCCCACTAGTTCCTCTGAACGATACTACTCATGGGTTTGTGATTTATTATATAGTCTTGCTCTAAGAATCTAGAATTGGTGCTAACAATGACATCCTGATTCTTTGGACTATAAAATAAATAACCTTCCGTTCACATGGGGTAGCCTATAAACAACCTTACTTCTGTACGAGATTCTAAATTAGTCGCGTTCTTGTTCAACACATGTGCTGGACAACCCCATATCTGAATGTGCCTTGGACTCAGTTTGTCCCCGGTCCACAATTTTAAAGGGGTTTTAGGAACCAATTTAGAAGGTACTAGGTTCAGAAGATAAGCTGTTGTTTCTAAGGCATGTCACTAAAATGACTTGGGTAAATTCGAATAACTTATCATCTATGTAACACTCTCTAAAAGAGTCCGGTTCCTTCTCCCTGCTATATTGTTTTGCTGGGGTGTGCCTGATGCAGTTAATTGGGATCATATCCCTTTTTAAATATTCCCTAAATTCTCCAAGCAAGTATTCTCCACCACGATCTGATCGTAGTGATTTGATACTTTTATTAAGTCGCTGCTCCGTTTTTAGCTTTGTACTCTTTGCACTTCTCAAAGCACTCAGACTTACGATGCAACAAATAATTGTACCAATATCTAGAATTATCATCAATGAATGTGATGAAATACTCATAACCACCTCTTGCTTGTATATTCATGGGTCCACATAAATCACTTCTTTGGCTCTAAATCCTTTTTCCTTGAAAGGCCTAATAGTCATTTTACCTTCCAAGCAGGATTCACAAACTGGAAATGGCTCCACTGCCGATGAGCTTAAAGGCCCATCTACTACCAGTATTTGAATCCTCCTCAAGTTAATATGACCCAATCTCAAGTTCCAAAGATATGTTTGGCTCAAACTAGAAGGTTCTTTTCTTTTAGTAGAGGTAGAAAACATTTTGTTCAATTCCCTATATTGTAGTTAAAGTGCAGGTTGACTAGGATTAATTATATACAAATTGTCTTGCAATGTACCAGAACATATAATTCATTTATTCATCATAATAAAAACTTTACGATCCAAACAAACATCAAAACCATCCATAGCAAGCTTAGAAACCGAAATTAGATTCCTTCTAAAAGAAGGTACATAAGGACAATTGCTCAAAACCAAAATCCTATCAGAACCAAAACTAAATGAATAACTCCTACTGCAACTACTGCTACTTTCGTAACATCTCCCATGAACACGTATATCTCACCATCTCTAAGCATTCTAGATAGATGGAACCCCTGCATAGAATTACAAACATGATTAGTGGCTCTTGTATCTATACACCAAGTGCTCGTAGATATAGCCACTATATATGTTTCTGTAACTAGATAGATGGAACCCCTGCATAAATGAATAAATCCTGTCAGGAGTTCCGTGAGACTATACAACCTCTTGTTCATGTTGTAATTCAATCAAAACTTCTCAAAACTCTTGGACAAGCTCATAAGGAAAATGTCAATCTAAGTTTCCCCGTCAAGTTCAGCACTAAGGATCTCTATCTCATTCATATGCGTCATCATCTTGAGAATATGATCCCTTACAGGCGTTCCTTCAGTCATCTGAGTGTTCATTAAAGCCTTCATGGCTGCTTGCCTAGTATCCCTATTCTGATCTCTAAAAAGTTCCTTGAGATTAAAGAGCATATCCGCAGCAGTGGCCATAGACTGATGGATGCTGCAAAACACCCGACATTGCTGCCAGAATGTAACATCGCGACATCAAATCGGCCTTAATCCACCATGTAAAGCATACTGTAATGTAACATGTAATCGAGGAATTATAAATCAACATGAAAACATAAACAGATAAACAATATTAAACTGTGAAGCACAGGAACCCTACAGATGAAGACAGGATAAACATAAAGAACCAAAAAATGTAATTGACTCTTTAAGTCCTCAAAACAGATCATGGGAAGAAGTTCATTAACATGTTCAAGAAGCCATGAAGAATAAGACATCTAAGGACTTTAAGCATCAGTTACATGAATTGACTTCAAGGGTTACAGATCAGGGGTTTAGTGAATGAAGCAATGGATATTCACCAATCTGTATCAGCTCAGAAACTTAAGACAAACTAAATTATGATCTCTCAATGCTAGTTGTTTGTGAACCAGACCAGTGCACCAAACCTCAGTATTCATTAAGGGATTTTGATTCAGTTACAGAAGAAAATGTTGATACAGTGAAGAATGGAAAAACAGAAACAAAAATATTCTAAGGAAGAAGACTCTTCACTCTGGTCACCATAGAAGTGTAAGGAATACTACAAGTAAACTCTGTGGTCACCACAGAGCAATCTCCATAGAGAATTACTCTAAGGGGTCTCCATAGAAAATTACTCTAAGGCAACACACTGATCGCCATAGAGAATTACTCTAAGGCACCATACTGGTCGCCATAGAGAATTCCTCTAAGGCACCACAGTGGTCGCCATAGAGAATCACTCTAAGGCACCAGTGGTCGCCATAGAGCATCATCTGGTCACCATAAACCAACAAAGATGCTGGTCGCCATAGAAGAGAAGCCAAAGGATACACTGGTCGCCATAGAACACTTTGTGATTTCCAGTGAATTAAATAAGTAGCAATTCAAAGAATTGTGTGGACACAGTAATGCCGCCTGTCCAATAAATTGAAAGTCTACATTAGCAGCTAAATGAATATAATTCATTTTAGTCATCTTCTTCAGCAATACAGTTTAGTTTACGAGAGCTCCATTAAAGCCCCTCATTTATTAAACTTGTAAACATATTGTTATGCTGCTGAATTTATTGTAGCTAATCAATTTATTGAGTAGATTATAGCAACCTCAAGGATTATATTAATAAAACAATATATTCCTTGAATTGTTTTGTGTCTAATTTGATTCCGTACTTTTAATGAAGAACTTGTAAACGAATCAAAAAGATTGTAGGTATCGTATTCAACCCCCCTTTTACGATACTTCGGGACTAACAATTGGTATCAGAGCTTGTTGATTGACATACAAATCAAGATCCAGAGAAAGAAACAAGTTCTTAAAAAAAATTAAATTTTTTAATTTTCAAAAATTCTCATTTTTGAAATATTTTTGAACTTTAAATAATTTAATTCCACCAAGATGATAAAAAAACAAAGAATTGGAAGTATAAAGGTTCCCCCATTAGATAGAGATAATTACAACCTATGGAAGAAAAAGATGATGCTGTTTATGAAAGCTTCGAATCCACTTTACATTAAGATATTATTGAATGGCCCTTATGTTCCGATGGAAGTAGTTGCTGAATCCACAACCACAGCTGGTGTGAGAATTCCTTCCTCATCCACTCCCAGGGATCCGTCTAAATATACGGAAACTGATAAGGAGTTATTAAATCTAGACACAAGCCTTCAACTCATAATTGTGGAATCGACTGATAATGATATGAGTCATCACTTCTAGGATGTAACAGTGCAAAAGATATGTGGGATACCATTGAGCTTTTAATGGAAGGTACAGAAGAAGTCAAAGAAAACAAGATGGATATTCTGACGACTTAGTATGAGGCATTCAAACTTTAACCCGGAGAAGCATTGTATTCACTCTTTGAGAGATATACAAGACTATTAAGTGAATTAAAGCTGCAAGGGAAAGTTTACCCTATACAAGAGTCTAACAGAAAGTTTATGCTGACGCTCCCAGTTCACCTGGAATAAATGAACACATAAATCAGGGAAATAGCAGATTTTATTACTATGTCCCTGAATGTGATCTATGGAAATCTAAGAACACATGAGCTGGAGCAAGAGCAGAGAGCTATTATTTATGGACCTGTTTCTATTGATAGTAAGAGTACGACACTTACAAAAACCACTGCACTTGTAGTTCGTGAACCTGAAGCTCAAGAAGACAAGGTTGCACCCTCCTCAACAATCAAGGAAATTTTCATAGCTTAAATTGTTCATGGTGAGCCATAGGATGAAAGTGAGTTCTACACTAAGGAAGAACTTGAACAGTTGGAGGACAAATCTATGGCATACATGGCTGCAAAATTTAGTCATGTTAGATTCAGAAGGAAACCTAACTATAAACCAACGGGTTCATCAGGGAGATTTCAGAAAGGAAGCTACTCATCAGGGTCAAGCTCTAGAGGAGGCTACAAGTCAAGTTAGGAAGACAAGAGCAAAACAAGATGTTACAACTACAATGAGTTAGGGCACTTTACATCTGATTGCCAAAAGCCCAAGGCAGCAAAAGCAAAAGACTCCTATGAAAAGAAGGAAACTTATGAAGATTTGAAGAGGAAGAATGAGAAGCTGAAACAGAAGCTGAATGCTTATGTGGTGAAGGAAAAGGGAAGAGCGTACATTGTTGAAGGAAAAAGCTGGGATGATACCGATTCGGATGAAGAGGAAGAATATGTAAATATGGCTCTTATGGCAGACTCTACAGAGGAATCATCACGATCATCTCAGGTTCCTGAACTTACCACTATAGATATGTCTGTGTCTGAATACAAATCTAGTGTGCAAGAACTTAATTTAGAATTGTATAATGTTCATACAAGCATGATTGCATATAAACTTGAAAATGATAAGTTAGTTCTTAAATCTGGGAGTTTAATCTCTAGGAATGAAGAATTAGAATTACTTGTAGTTGGACTAGAAGGCCTTAAACAAAAGAATGAATATCTAGAGAATAAGGCTAAGTGCAATGCAGACATAGAGGTTATTCTTAGAACCCAAATTGCTGACTTAGAAAAGAAGTTACAGGAGTTTAAGAATGTAGCTTTGACTCAGAAGGAGATAATAGATAGTCAAATATTTAAATCTAAGACTTCAATAGGAATTGACTATTCTAAGTGAACAGTAAGAAACATAGTGGTACATCTGAAATAAACATGTTTATTTCAGAAAAGGTTCCATATGTTATTAAGGATGTTGTATCTCCATTTTTCACTTAGTCTATTTCATAACCTTTAGATGAAGTAAGTTTGCTAATCAATGAGGAATTGATTGCTGAAGATAGAGAGAAGGTAGAGAAATCCCCTAAGACTTCCAAGGCTCCAGCTAGTAAAGCCAAATCCATAGCTGACCTAGTTAATAAGGTGGATAGTAAAGAACCTGACACACTTAAGAAACCAGACCCTATAGTTAACTCTAAGGCTGGTGAGGGTGCTAAGGTTAAGAATAAGAAGAACAGAAATGGCATTGTAGATGTAAATAAAAATTCTGATTTTGCATCTTCCTCATCTGCATCTAGGAAGTTATGTAATAATTGCAATTCTGCTGCACACCTTACATATGCATGCACTAAAGCTAAAGTAGAATCTTTTGCAACTTCCAGTATGCCCGCCATGCCTAACATGCCTAGTTTTCATGAGCCCTGTGTTGTAGTTGGATGTATGCCTTGTGCTTTTGTTACCATGTCTGAATATTTCAAAGCTTTTCATGTAACTGCTAACACTTGCACTAACACTAAGACTAACATGAGTAATGAGCACACACAGGCCAAGACTGTTCCTCCTATTTCTAAGTCTGACAACTCTGTTGAGACTAACACTAAGAAGGAGCCAGTCAAAGTGAAAGCTAAGCCTGTTAAGGTTTTATTTGTTCATCCTGTTTCTACCCCTAAACCTTCAGGACCCAAGAAATATTGGGTACCAAAGTCTTCTTAATCAATTTGTGTTTGTGGGGTAAAGTAAGAAAAGAAAAGATCATGTCGATTCTGAACAGTGGTTGTTCTAGACACATGACCGGAGAAAAGTCCCTGCTCACAGGTGTGGTTGAGAAAGCTGGTCCTATAGTTAGGTTTCGAAATGACAGCAAAGGATTTACTAATGGATATGGCAATTTGGAAAATGGCAATGTCATCATTGAAAACATCTTTCTTCTGGAAGGATTGAAGCATAATCTTCTGAGCATAAGTCAGTTTTGTGACAAAGGATACAATATTGATTTCATGCCAGAAAGATGTTTGATCACTCACAGGAAAGATGAGAATCTTGCTTTATAGGGAGTGAGGAAAGGTAATTTGTACGTAGCTAACTTGAAGTGTACCTGTGATGGAGTAATAAGATGTTTCTACAGCAAAGCTTCAACAGAACAAAGTTGTCTATGGCACAAGAAGCTCTCGCACTTAAACTTTAAGACAATGAACTCTCTGGTTAAGAGAGAATTAGTGAGAGGACTACCACAGATGGAATTCTGTCAAGAAGGACTCTATGAAACATGTGAAAAAGGGAAATCAAAGAAAGCATCACACAGAAGCAAAGAAATGACAAGCATAACTGAACCTCTTCAGTTAATTCACATGGACTTATTTGGTCCGGTGAATGTGTTGTCACTATCAAGAAAAAGATATGCTTTAGTGATTGTCGATGACTTCTCCAAATACACATGGGTGTTGTTTTTGCAATCCAAAGATGAAGCACCTCAGCTGGTAGTGGATCATATAAAGACGATTGAGATGGAAGCGAAATTACCTGTCAGGAAGATCAGATCAGATAATGGGACAAAATTCAAGAATGCATTTCTAAATTAATTCTGTACGGAGAAAGGTATTTCGAGACAGTATTCAGCCCGAAGAACTCCACAGTAAAATAGAGTAGTAGAAAGGAAGAATCGTACATTGGTTGAAGTGGCAAGGACTATGCTAAGTGAATCAAGACTTCCTACTTACTTATGGGCTGAAGCTGTCAACAGAGTGTGTTACACTCAAAATCGTACCCTGATTAACAAAGATCATGACAAGACTCTTTATGAGATAATGGCGGACAAGAAACCAACACTGAAATACTTTCATGTGTTTGATGCTAAATACTTTGTGTTAAAGGAAGGAAATGGGCATCTAGGAAAGTTTGATGCTAAAGCAGAAGAAGGCATATTTCTTGGTTATTCTCTGGAATCTAAAGCTTACAGGGTTTATATGATAACTGATCAGAAGGTGATTGAAATCCTTAATATAACATTCGACAACACCAAGTTAGCAAGCCTACAAAGAGAAAAGGATTCTGAATCTCTGGAATTTGAAAATCTATCAGATGATCCTTTGGATATAGAAGAACCTGAGATTGCTAGAGCTATACCTACAGTACATGGCAATGCTGATTCAGGATCAAGTGGAAGTAATGCTGGAAATAATGATTATGATAATCATACAAGAACACCTTCAAGAACTACTACACAAAGATCAGAATCATCCAGTCATGGTGGTAGGAACTCAGGGGGAGAAGGAAGAGGATCTACAGTTCATACTCAACATCATGCTGAACAAGGGGAAACATCAAGATCATATATGCCTCGACAAAGAGTTTAGAACATAGACCATCCCTTTGAGTTGATCATTGGTAATCCTGACACAGGAGTGAGAACTAGACATGCCACTCAGAATGAATGTCATTTTTCAGGGTTTCTTTTAGAAATGGAACCTAAGAAAGTGGACGAGGCACCTGAAGATCCATATTGGGTTACTGCTATGCAAGAAAAAATCAATCAATTTGAGAGGCAGAAGGTATGGAAGCCGGTACTCCGACTAAAGAACAAGTCAGTGATAGGCACTAAATGGGTATTCAGGAACAAGTTAGATGAAGATGGCATTGTAACGAGAAACAAGGCCAGACTGGTAGCTAAAGGTTACTCTAAATAAGAGGTTATAGATTATGATGAAACCTATGCACCAGTGGTTAGACTTAAGGCAATCAAGATGTTTCTAGCATTCGCAGCATATTCAGAATTAAAAGTTTATCAAATGGATGTGAAGATTGCACTCCTGATTGGGGAGCTAGAAGAAGAAGTGTCTGTAGAACAACCTCCAAGTTTTGAAAATCCAAATCTGGTTAATTTTGTATACTTCATATTCAAAGCTCTCTATGGTCTTAAGCAAGCTCCAAGGACATGGTATGACACTCTCTCTGTGCTTTTGCTTGAAAATGGTTTTACTAAAGGTGTCATAGATAAAACTCTATTTCATAAAATGCATAAATCTGATATGATATTAGTTCAAGTATATATTGACGATATTATATTTGGTTCTACTAATGATGATCTTTGTAAGAGATTCTCTAAGCTAATGCAGAGTAAGTACGAAATGAGCATGATGGGAGAGTTGAACTACTTTCTAGGATTACAAGTGAGTTAAAGGAAATATGGTATATCCATTTGTCAATCCAAGTATATCAGAGAACTTCTCAAGAAGTACAATCTGGAAGATTTAACTCCAGCAAAGACTCCCATGCCAATGGCCTCTAAGCTTGATCAGGATAAAATTGGTAAGAAAGTTGACATCATAAGCTAAAGAGGTATGATAGGCTCATTACTTTATCTCACATCAAGTAGGCCAGATATTATGTTTGTAACATGCTTATGTGCTAGATTTCAAGCTGAACCAAAAGAGTCTCATCTTATAGCCGTTAAAAGAATATTTAGGTATCTTAAGGGAACTCCAAATCTTGGTATTTGGTACCCTAAAGGTACAGGTTTTGACCTAGTTGGCTATACAGATTCAGATTTTGCAGGCTGTAAGATTAACCAGAAAAGTACATCAAGAAGCTGTCAGTTTCTTGGGAGAAGATTGGTATCCTGGAATAGCAAGAAGCAGCACACAATATCCACATCAACTGCTGAAGCTGAATACATAGTTGTTGGAAGCTGTTGTGCCCAAATCTTGTGGATGAGGAACCAACTCTGGGATTATGGTCTGTTGGTATCAAAGATTCAAAAATTATGTGACAATACAAGTGCATTAGCAATCTCAAACAACCCAGTTCAACACTCAAGAACAAAGCACATTGATATCAGGTATCACTTTATGAGAGAGCATGCCACAAATGGCACTGTGGAGTTACATTTTGTACCCATAGAGGATCAAATTGCGGACATCTTCACAAGACCAGTTGATGAAAACACTTTCTCTAAGTTGGTTAGTGAACATGTTAAATCTTTCTAATTACTATATTTGAAGTCAGAAACTGTAATTTGTCTTGGTTGATTTCACTTGTTATTAAATTTCAATATTTCAAGGACATCTGAATTTATATGCCATTAATTATTTCTTATAATTCAATTATTTATGTGCTTGCATCCAATAATATATATGTTTTGGCACATTTATATTGATAAATCTATGAAATTAAATTTCAGTGGACTTTAAATAATTAATATTTAAAGGGGTTCACTGAAATTAATTTAAAATTGCAGCATAATCATTTTTTACAAAAAAATATGGTATTATCAATTTAATGATAATAATTGTATAGTGGTAAAAAATAATTGTGATTTATCAATTTTAACATCTTTTAAATTTACAAATATTTAAAAGAAACAGTTAAAATCGTAATATTAGCAGCACAAAATTTTCTTTTATTAAAAGGAATTGTAATTTTGTGGAATGAATTTTCAAGTAAGTGTTGTGGTCGCCACAGAAAAATTACCTAGAAATTTCTAAGTGTTTGTTTCTCCATGTGGTCGCCACAGAAAGAATAACTTAGAAAATTCTAAGTTTGTTTCTCCTGTGGTCGCCATAGAGAGTAATAACTTAGGAAAATTTTAAGTGATTCTTTTATAGTCGCCATAGGAGTATACATTATCCCTGGTCACCATAGGTAAATCGCTCTCCACTAGTCGCCACACATCACTTGAATGTTTCAGGTTTTGCTGTTTGTGAGTATATATACATACAAGTCGGTTTTTCTTCAGTCATATACACACAACACCGAGTCGCAAGGGAGAACAGGAATTTTTATTTCTATCAAAACCATAACAAACTGCTTCCAAAATTTATGATTTTTGAAGTTTTTAAAAGCCCAGATCATAAGGAATATTTCGATATCAAAATCAACAAATTTCACCGTAGATTTTTGGAGATCGAATTGACCTAGTTTTTGGTTTAAGGGGTTGTTTGGCATAACCTTGTTAATTGGATTTGATTTTAATTTAAGTATTCCTTAAGGCTTTGTTTGGTTAATTTATCAAGTGTGTTAAAAGTTTGTTCAATTTGTTTTATTTTGTAATTTGAAGGGCACAATTTATTTATTTTTAATCCAAATTTTATTCTCATTTTTAATTATATGGCGGATAATATTCAGATTCTAAAAATAAATTTTATTTCAATTATTTAATGTGATCCAGTTAAGATGGCCTATATTGAGACATGGATCCATTTTTAAAATGAACATTCCATTATGCGCTTCGCATTAACTACTAATGTCAAAATAAATGTTGAGCTTCTCAAGCATGTGCACAAAACAACAACAAAGTCCTTTAATGACGAACAACTGCCTTTTTCTTTTGTTTTTGGCAATGACATCATCAGAATCACAGAAGATGACTTAAATGAACACCTTCAACTACCTCGTGATAACTTTGATGCCATTTCACCTGACTGGGAAATATTCAGTTTCTTCCGAGGCATAAGAAGCACATTGACATGGAATGACGATTTTCCTAAACACTTCAACAAGAGTCATCTTCCCAAAGAATGGAATTTGTTCTTTAACATATTATCTCACTGCATGGCTCCCAATACTGGTGAATTCCATGGACTGACTCATTTCAATCAAATTGTTGGTGTTGCTATTGCAAATAATCTTCGCATCAACTTTGGGCGTATATTCATAATGCACATTTTGGAGAACGAATCTCAGCATCAAAACTTTATCTTATATACAAGGTTTCTTCAGATTGTGCTCAATGGTAAACTGTCAGAAGCACAAAAGGCAGTAACTCACAGTGACATCCTGGAAGATTCCCCTATCATGTCCCCGTTGATAGTGACTAAGTTGCACAAAAAAGGAAACTATCCAAATGCAAATGTTGCTTTCCTAACAGAGTACATGATAGATGTCTTTGCTGTTATCAATGCTCAACATGAAGATAGAGATAATGAAGGTGAGCCTCAAGCTGATGATGCACAATAGGAGAACATTACTCATGAACCTGAACAGGAAGCACATGAAGAAGCAGATCAACCAGATCCTAGGGATGTTAATCAAACAGAGGTTGAAGTTGAACCACAGCAAGAAGCTATACCTGAAAATGCTCACCAACCTCAACCTGGAGCTGCTAGACAACCTCCGGAAGCTACTGAGTCTACCCACTCAAATACATCTGTCTACAGACCAGCTTTATCAGTTAAGGGTGCCTCTGCTACGAGTAATACTTATGAAGCATGCTCTGATTTTATTAGTATAGACCAATTAAATCTTGACACTTATCACACACAGCTGCTTGTTGAACAAGTAGATAGGAGAGGTACTGAGTTTGGTATACCACAAATTCATAACCACCCTCTAGAGCCAAATCAAACACCTTCGACTCTCTTAGCCCACACCCTGGCGTACAAGGACCCAATGCTTATAGAGGGAGAAACTGCACTAGATGCAGCAAATAAGGATGGTCCTTTGAGAGAACCCATAGCTCTATCTCCAACGAAGAAAAGTAGTATCCCAACTGAGACAATTGTAGCCCTCCATGTACATTCCTAAAAGGATACACTGGCTGAAAAGGCACATAAACAGTTACTGGATTCATCTTCTCAACAAAGTGGGTCTATTGAAATTCGCCTATCGTCCAAGGTATCCTGTGATGAGTCAAACATACTCTCAGATACTCAAGCTCTTAAAGCTTTAAATCAGTCAATTAGAAGAGCTCTATTTGATGATGAAGTATTGACGGAAATAGGGCATTCAACCATATTACGGTTAGAATACCCTGTTCAAGGTCCTTAAACAGACCATCTGCCTTCACAAGTGTTAGGAGAGAGTTCCGTAATCACTGCCAAATCTAGCACAACACTTACCTCCCCAGGACTGATAACCCTGGATGCATCCGCGGATAGTGGATCCGACATAGGCATGGATCGGCAACCCATTGGCAATGAACTAGATTTAACTAGTGAGCCTAAGGGGAATGTATCTTCACAGATACAAGGGGAAGCTGGGGATCAGATGCCAAATATGACGGCCCCAGTGCTCCTCCCAGAGATTTTAACTCTAGAAGAGTCATCTGGTGATGACAGGAAACTTGTCTTAGACAAGGATCGGGAATTGCGAACTCCTATTGCACCACTGCTGACCTCCTTAAGGATGGCTCCAGTGTCTTCTGCAGGTACAATTGGAACTCGGAGCTTTGAGCGGAGTGCATATGTGAGAATGAGTGACACACATCGCCCCAAACTGAGTGCTAGAGTGATGAGTGATACACTGCGAGAAGCCCGTGAGACACCTACCATCTAAAATACACCCATAGATCTATCAAACTATGTCATCAAATCTTATCTTGAAGAGGAGTGGGCTTTCAAAGACAGTTTTCTCAAAAAACAACTGGCTCTTAAAGACCAACATTTCCAGGAAGAATTATCTCTCAGGGATCATCAAATCGCCAGTCTTTCCGATCAACTTAAACATCAGCAAGCAGCATTCACCAGTTTATGGGAATTTGTTGAGCGATCTCTATCTCACACAGGAAAAGGAAAGGCAATTGCCAATACTGAGCCAAAGCTCTCAGTTAGCAAGCAAGCGCCGATCCCAGTCTCTTCTGAAGTAGCTCTTGCCAGTACTGGGCCAATGACCTCAGTCAACAAGCAACTGCATGTTTCTCTTAAGATCCCACTCTCGACCTTACATGCTCAATCAACACCAGCTCTGAAGGATAACCCAACTAAGGGGGAGAAAATGGTAGAAGAACAAGAAAAAGTAGTCATTCTTGTTGATCTACTTCAAGATGCCTTTCAGACTACTGGAGTTACCTATAATGAATTAGGAGATGAGATAAAGGAAGAGCAAGAAGAGAGAATTGATGAAAGGGTGCTCCTCAAGGAAAGATTCTCTAAGGAAAATACAATATCTCAAGGGGATCAATCAGGACATTTGAGCCAAATAATTACAACTCAGAAAAATCTGTTGTCTCAGATATATGCTCCAAGACCCTTATTCTTTGAAGAGGAACTAGAGGAAGGTGAAATAGATGAAAGTGATATTCTGATGGGGTGTGAGCCAAGATTTGAAAAAGTGGCTACGGAAGAGAGAAAGATCAATACTGAGGATGAAGAGTTTGAAGATGAAGATGCTTTCTCAGAAGACTATTTATTCTATGGATTGCCAGAGAAAATCAATCGCTCTTATATAGAGATTCAAGAAGAAATGGAAAGATCAAGAACAAGAATTTAGAGATCCATTCAAAGAAGGGAGAACATAGAAGCGAGAGAAGCATATCTTTGAGCTAATAGGAAAGGAAGCAAATGGGAAGAAATAAAGAAGAAAATGGATAAACCAGAAACATATCACTATTCAGACCCTGGTAACTCTAATATGTTGAGAACCGTGGAGCATTACAGAAAGGAGCATGAAAACATCCATGAGTTCTATAATTAGGTCAGCAAAATAATTACTGGAACTACTGTGAACATTCTAAATAATGGATATAAGATCACTATCAATCACATAGATGGTCTATAGATGAAGGTTCCTACAAGTGTGCTGAAGAAGTTGAACATTGTTGAACTGTTTGTCTTAGCCTCAAAAATCCCATGGTTGAAATCAAACGAGAATGAATATTTCAGAGACAAACTTTGGATAATGATGATGGATTTATCCCCTCAAGCCTTTATGTATCCATTTGTGATCAAAGTGTTTGCGGGTGGCAGGATGCAAAACATCACCATGTCTAACCAACACATAAGAACCATTCATTTTCTACAACTTACCTTCCTGGAAAGTCAACTCAGGAGCGAAAGAGCTAAATGGAAGCTCCGGGTGTTAAAAGATCAGAAGCAGATTATAAAGCTGCTGAAGTTCTATATGCTTATAGGCTCAATGATAAAATGATCAGAGATACAGAGAAGGATATGAAGAAGGTTACAAGAGCGAATCATGAGATGGTGTTTATTAATGGAGAACCAGAAATTAATCTTCTAAAAGACAATAAACCCATAATCAGCACTGACAGTGAAGGGGAACTAGTCTTCAAAATCAACAAATGCAAGATCAGAATCAAAGACTTCAGGACAGGTGAATCAGACTCAATACATCCAGCCTTGATGGATGTCAAACTGTCCACATGTAAGGAGGACAAGGTTGCTTTCATTCCTATCATTAAGATATTTGATGAAGTGATGGAAGAAGAATCAATCAATGACACTAAAAGAGTAAGAGGACATCCAAAAAAGATAACAGTCTTCGTAATGTCTAGAAAATCATCACTATTGTTTGATGTTGTTCCTAAATGCAAAGCCAAATATCTTGAGATAATGTTTCATGAGCTGAACAATCCACCTCCAGTCAATGCACTTGAAATAGAAGCTCGTGATTGTGTACAAGCTAGATTGAATGAGCTGAAAGAATCTTCTCTAAAACCTTCAGATCCTAAGAAGAAAGTCACTAAAAGAAAGTCCGTTCACACTCAAGAATGAGAAGGAAGCAAGGGCAAGAAGCAGAAAAGAACAAAAAAAAAGTAGACATAGAATATCTATGTTCAGTATAGAGGAACACTTCTTTGTAATTTGTAAATTAAGAAATCTGGAATTGAATATGTAATCCAGAATGTATTTAATATCTTTATCTGTTTTGAGGTTGTACTTTTTCTTATTATTAGTTGAGTTATCCTTAGGGATTTGCTTGTCGAACTCTAACAATCAAATATGGGGAGATTGTAAAGCATAATGTAATGTAACATGTAATCGAGGAATTATAACTCAATATGAAAACATAAATAGATAAACAATATTAAATTGTGAAGCACAGGAACCTTACAGATGAAGACAAGATAAACACAAAGAATCAAAAGATGCAATTGACTCTTTAAGTCCTCAGAACAGATCATGGGAAGAAGTTCATTAACATGTTCAAGCAGCCATGAAGAATAAGACACCAAAGGATTTAAGCATCAGTTATATAAATTGACTTCAAGTGTTACAGATTAAGGGTTCAGTGAAAGTAGTAATGGATATTTACCAATCTATATCAGCTCAGAAACTCAAGATAAACTGAATTAGGATCTCTCAATGCTAGTTGTTTGTGAACCAGACCAGTGCACCAAACATCAGTATTCAAGAAGGGATTTTGATTCAGTTACAAAACAAAATGTTGATACAGTGAAGAATGGCAAAATAGAAGCAAAAACATTCGAAGGCAGAAGACTCTTCACTCTGCTCGCCATAGAAGTGTAAGGACTACTACAAGTAAACTCTATGGTCGCCATAGAGCAGTCTCCATAGAGAATTACTCTAAGGCAACACAGTGGTCGCCATAGAGAATTACTCTAAGGCAACACACTGGTCGCCATAGAGAATTACTCTAAGGCACCACACTGGTCGCCATAGAGAATCACTCTAAGGCACCGGTGGTCGCCATAGAGCATCAAGTGGTCACCATAGAGCAAAACAGATGCAGGTCGCCATAGAAGAGAAGCCAACGGATACATTGGTCGCCGTTGAACACTTTGTGATTTCCAGTGAATTAAACAAGAAGCAATTCAAAGAATTGTGTGGACACAGTAATGCCACTTGTCCAATGAATTGAAATTCTACATTAGCAGCTAAATAAATACAATTCATTTTAGTCATCTTCTTCAGCAATACAGTTTAGTTTATGAGAGCTCCATTAAAGCCCCTCATTTATTAAGCTTGTAAACATATTGTTATGCTGCTGAATTTATTGTAGCTAATCAATTTATTGATTAAATTGTAGCAACCTCAAGGATTATATTAATAAAACAATATATTCCTCGAATTGTTTTGTTTCTAATTTGATTACGTACTTTTAATGAAGAACTTTTAAATGAATCGAAAAGATTGTAGGTATCGTATTTAACCCCCCTTCTACGATACTTTGGGACTAACACACCGCTTATAATACTCTTTCTCATCCTCAGGAACATCAACAGCAAGCTGAACTGGCTTGGGTTAATAAGTGCAAAACTTGTACTCCTCAGCAGTCAACACAATATCTAAATTTCATTTCCATTCAATATAGTTAGGTCTGGTATGTTTGTTATCCTTAAGTATGGTGAATAGTGGATTAAAGGCCATTGTATCCTAAGAATCATGCATAAAAACATCACATAACACAAAAAGGGTGTATTAAATATTATGACATATCGGTTCCTCTAACAATTATTAAAATTAATTCACTAACATTTAAACACCATAAGTTTCTGGTACGTTACGATGTGTGACATGTATACTACCTAGATTTGTTTAAATGTTACTTTGGTCCTATTACTAAACAATACACCATGTTGGGGAGTGTATACCATCATCATATCTTAAATCAAACATAATTATACCATATGCCATCAAATGATATCTTATAATTATCCGAAATCTATGAAACTTGGTATGCCACGATGGGTGGCATGTATACCTTCCAGTATTCATTATTAATTTAAGAAGTTTGTTCTTGCAATTTCTTTAACATTCTAGACACCATAAATTATATGACACGATGGGTGACTTATATATAATTTATATTTGTCTCTATGTTAAATTACATACAAAGAATAATGGAGACCATGGGATTTAATTGCATATTAACTCCCTCTCCCACTTACTATTTACTTTGAGGATTTTAATCTAGATGTATCGTCCTATGTTATTTCTTCGAATTCCACATGTATTATGTCAACAACAAAGAACACATAACATAGTAGCATACTCTCATGATTAAAGCATTAATTAATACATTCATATGTCCATATTATTCTAGCATGCTAAGGGTTAGTATCACATGGCATAATAACACAAACAAGAAACACATAGTAGTAATAATCAAGATCAGCATAAATTATGTAAAATATGATAAAGTACATTCACTATTATGGCCCCATATAAGCTGATCAATGAATGTCTTTGATCATCAATGGATGACTTGATCAATGGATAACTTGATCATCAATGGATGACTTGATAAACAGAAAACTTGATCATCTACGGATGACTTGATCAACGGATATCGTAATCAACGGATGTCTTGAATTCATCCTTCAAAATTTCATGAAAACTTCGAGAGCCCGGTTGAAAGCCTAAACATCCTCAGAACAAATTGAAAAGTGGGGAAATAGATCTTTAGGGGTATTGTAGAATGTTCGTCTCATTCTGCCATTTCTGAAAAGGTATTGCAATCCCAAATCGGACATCGTATGCAAAATCTGCAGCCACAACAGCGAAGCTCCCTGAAAATAGAATCCAACAACGGAAAATCTTTATTTCTTGCAGCTTAATCGCTCAAACAATTACATACAACTTAATACAGCTGAACAAGCCTATTCTATTACATCAAAATAACCAGAATAGGAAAAACTTTCATGATCAACCCTCGTGATTTACAATAAAACCCCGATAAACCACGTGGGATCTTAATCATAACAAAATAACCACGATTAACCACGTGGGATCCAAACACATAATTAAAACATAGCCATAATAGTGAATATCAACCTATATCACAGAATCAATACAAGCATACCACTATATATATGCATATATAATTATGACATGGACTCCATATCATAAAATGCAGAACCTAGAACCAAGCTCGGATGCCCATTGTTAGAACAATATGATCTCGACTCTGCATTTTATGATGTAAATTTAATGAGTGTGAATAGAACATTAACCTTAATCGCTGCTGCGCAAGCGATTCAAATCCACGCCTTCTACTATATTCCCTGATTCTCCTTGAATGAAGTGTGGGATTCGATCTCCCAAGGTTGTCCCTCACCTTAAAGCTCCGAAAATCCAAAACCCTAGCTGGCTCCTTGAGAAAAATGGTTGCCTCTCTCAAACCCTAGGATCTTATTTCGTTTTTGTGTTTATTGTGTTCTCACCACATCTAGCTTCAGGAGAGTTATAATATTTATAGGCTACAGTAAGGATCATGGAAAATTAGGTCGGGCCTCCCAATGACATTCTGGGCCATGCCCAATGTCATTAAATATTAATTCAATCCACTAACGAATTAATATTTGCACTACCTTTCCTAATTCCGTAAATTAATTATTTAATTCGGCTCCTATACTATTTCCTTATTAAATTCCCCCATGTTTAAGATATCGCATGTCCATTAATTAAATTAATTTTTGACAATTAATTTAATCAATATCTTTTATCCTTGATCATCCACTCAACCTTATAATTATGCAAGAAAAAATCTGTCTGCAACACTAAAGCATAATTATCTTTATGAGCTTTAAAGAGGTTATCATCACCCGAATATATTTTTCGGACACAATTTCCTTTTATAGTTAATATCCCACTCTGTATATAATGTCATTTCCCAATACATAAATTCGTAATTTAAAATAAATTACTTAATGTATGAATCAAGGCATGTGCACTAAATACAAGTGTCAATCACTATATCTGGATTAAGATCATAAACAATAATAATATCATAGAATCTTATTTCTTCTTTATTGTCAGAATAAAAGAAACAATTATTCTACTATTTTGATCCCGTTCAATATACACAAAGTATACAAGTATTATTCAATAGTCAAGATATACTATTTCTAAATAATACTTCAGCCATTCCAGTGGTTTGTCTAACACCACTTAGACTGTGAACCTTTATTATATTATATAAGGAGTTCGACAATCTAATCTTTTGCTATCCCATTTGATACTAGATTGTCTATAATATATAATATACAGAAAATGTGAAAACATGCATTCAAGATTTTCAAATATATTATTATAATAGTATATACTTCAAACGAATAGTTCAGTATAAACCCTAACAGACTTGGTGTTCGGTAGTCCGGGTCTAGCCCTCGAGTGGTCGAGGAACTGTTTTTCTCCTCCCGAACTTCTACTTATCTCCTATGGGGAGAAACTACTTGAGGCCGAAATGCTGGTGGCTCACGCCTTCAATCAGGTACGCTTCAGCTTGTGTAAAATTTTGTTTAGGTGCACTTTTTTTAGAACTTGTAGAAATTTCATAGGAATCACCCTTGCAGGGGGTCTTGCTCGGCCAAAGGGCCTTGTTTCATGCTGGTCAAACAAGGCCAGTAGTCCTAGGCCTTATGTTTTGAGGCTCAGCGCTTTTGACTTTAACTTTTATAACTCGTATTTATGTTCTCCTTGTCAGCCAATGCTCACTTCGATGCGTCCTCCACTCAAAACATAAAGATTAAAAGCGACAATGTAGCACTGCAGACCTCGATGAACAAGATGAAGATCTCTTCGGATGAGTGGGAGTTCAAAGCTCATGAAGCATAGAGTAAGATTGCATCCTTAGAGAGGAAGTTTGTTAAAGTAGAGGAGAAAAGGAAGAGGGAATGGAAAGACCTTGTGGACTCATACCACAGATCCTCTTCATTCACCAAAATGATGGATGAGCACGATGATGAGATATGCCCTGTTAACTAGGCCATAGGTTGGAAGAAGGGAGTCAATGATACTCATGGCATGTATCCGGACATTGTCGACCCGAGTCTCATATCTTTCCCTTGGTCACTACCTATTATGGACCCTTCCGGACAGGCCTCCGGGTCCGTGCCCGAGACTCTCCACATGTTTTCTTAATCTAGTTCCAGTCGTTGGGGTTCCGGTTCTAAGGGTAAGGCCTCAACAGCCCTTTACAGGAAGATCAGGGAGCCGATTGCAGGGAGCAGCAACTCCTCCTCCGAGGCTAGTTCGGATGAGGAAGAGGAGGGGGATGAGGAAGATGGCCAGGGAGCGGGGAATGGTGAGGAAGAGGAGGGATCTTATGACGAGTTACTGATATGGCCTTGCATGGCTATGATTACCATATAAGGCTATATTTTCAGACTATATTTATTCAGACTATATTGTCTTGTATTCTATTGGTCCTTCGGGACTTGACTTATGATCCTTCAGAATCCTTATCTATGCACTATGTTTGATTTCATTTCATACTTGTCTTTTATTTTCGGCATTTGGTCCTTCGGGACTTGAATTCTTTAGATGCTCGTACTTAAATAAATTGGTAGACAAGATGATAGAAATAAACCTGTCAAAATAGATAATATATCTGAGAAACGGGTTTAACCCTTATATAAGATGGTTTCGTCGACCTTATTCGTAAACTTAATACTAAGTACTAGGAACATATCACAAACTTCCTATATATAATAAACCTTTGTGCCAAGTACGGGGCACTTCCTCACCGTTCAGGGTCTCCAACTTGTAGGATCTTCATCCTGATGTCTTCCTGACCTTATAAGGCCCTTCCCAATTAAGGGCTAGCTTTCCTCTCTCCCCGACTCCCGATGCCTCGACCTTCCTTAGAACCAAGTCTCCTTGCTGAAAGAACCTTTCTTTAACCCTTCTATTTTAATAGAAGGAGGCTCTTCGTTGATGCTCTGTATTGCGGGCATTGGCCTCATCTCTGACCTCGTCAACGAGGTCGAGAGCAAGCCTTATGCCTTCTTCATTGGTCTCTGGTTCATAAGGTTCGATCCTAGGGGTTCCATGGGTGATCTCGAGGGGCACCACGACATCAGCTCCTTAAGCCATCATAAATGGGGTAGCTTCGGTAGTCACTTTGCAGGTAGTACGATATGCCCATAGTATAGCAGCAACACATCTGCCCAAGTGTTCCTTGAGCATTCAACCTTTTTCTTACGTCCATCAAGGATGATTCTATCAATAACTTCCGCCTGCAAATTTTCTTGTGGGTGTGCAACCGAGGTAAAGCGAAGCTCTATGCTATTATTATTCGTGACAAGGATGCGTGGGATCCCAAATTGGCATATCAAATTCTCCTAGAAGAATTGGGAAATTTTCTTGGTGGTTATCTTGGCTAGTGTCTTAGCCTCAATCCACTTTGTGAAGTAGTCTGTGGCTACCACAATGAACTTTCTCTGTCCCGATGCTACAACAAATGGTCTAAGTATATCTATTCCCCACATTACAAAAGGGATGGGTGTGCTGATAGATGTAAGCCTCTCTAGAGCCTGTCATTCTATTAGAGCTTTCCTTTGGCATCTATCGCATTTCTTCACATAAGCCTTTGCATCAGCTAGCATAGTTGGCCAGTAGAATCCCAATCTAGTTATCTTGTGAGCGAGGGCCCTGCCCCCCAAGTGTTGTCCACAAATCCCTTCATGGGCTTCTTTAAGCATCTCCTCTGCTACAAGAGGTCTCAAGCACTTCAAGTATGGAATAACAAATGACCTTTTGTAGAGAAGGCCTACAATCAATGAATATCTCAATGCTCTCACCGAAAGCTTGTGTGCCTCCTAGGCATCGTCGGAGAGCCACCCAGACTCTAGGTGGGTTTTAATCGGGTCTATCCAACAACTTGCCACACCAACTGGTGCTATCATATTTATGACTTGTATAGTAGTGGTCTTCAAGACCTGAAAGTAGATACTTCTCAGATAGTTCTCGATTTTAGAGCAGGCGAATTGGGATAGGGCATCCGTCGTAGTGTTCTCCTCTCTTAGAACATGTTCTGTGTATCATTCATCAAACTGAGTCAGTATTCCTTTCAGAACTATCAAGTACTTTTCCATAGTATCATCTTTGGCCTCAAACTCTCCATTGACTTGAGCAACTACAAGTCTTGAGTCTACATAGACCTTCAGGTTTTTGCTTGCTGCAACTGAGTTGGCTTCCCGAGCTTTATTCTTTGGACACCATCCTAACACCATATTAGCACCAAAATAATGTTGGGACTCCCCTCACTCTCTTTTTCCAGGCTGGAAGAAGCAGCCTGCATTAGTTCACTCTTTTCCTCTCCTTTTGCCTGAGAGCAACCCAGCCTCTCACTCAATTCACTCCATTCCCTCAGTCCTAAGAGTGATTGTACTACTACTAACTCATCTACACTTGTGACAATAGTTGAGAAATTAGGTTGTGTAGTGAGTACCAACGGATGAGGAACATCCATCGGTGTAGTAGTTTGAGAATCCGACGGATGACTGCTGTTAGGCACATCCGCCGGGATACAATCACTAACCGAAGGATGAACAATATCCGTCGGGATGGAAGAAATGATAGAGTTTGGAGTGGAAACTATTGTAGACTCAGTGCAGATTGATGAGTATTTGGGCATAGATGTCTCAACAGTCCTTGAAAGAATTGGCAAGTTAGCCAACAAATCATCTAGAAGATGATGCTAACTTGCACTGATTTTTAGCTTCCCCAACAGAGTTAAAGAAGGGGAATCAGGTGTTGATGTGTGAATCATGTCCACATCCAAAGAGTTTGTGAGAGAGTCTTGTGTGTGTGTGGCTTCAATAATTAAAGATTTTGGCTATGACTCCACATTTATTGGAGCCACATCAAACTGAATTTGAGATGGTGCAGTGATTGAGTCTTTAGCTGCAGTTTGCACTGTGTGTGTTCCCTGTGCATCCTTAATTTTTTTGGATTTTGAAGTTTTGTATTTGGTAGCTTGTATAACGACCCGTATATTTTTATTATTATTAAATGTGTAATTATGGAATAAATAATTAAATAAAATAATTGTGTGGGTTCAGTCATTGGGATATTACTCTATCACTATGTGTATGTGATTACTAGTGTATGGAATTAAATTGCGTGATTAATTATTGAATTGTATGATTTTGTATCATTGTTAAAATGGTGTTATTGCAGTTTTATTTCCATAAATACTTGGATTGTCTCTAAAATTATTTTCATGACTTTATAATTTTAATAATTATTTTTGGGACTTTATAAAATTGAGAAATCAATATTTCATTAATTATTCATTTTTTTTAAATGATTTTATGAGTATGTTTAATTGTATCCATATTTAATTATGGAAGTCTTCAAAAATTATGAAACTTATATTATTAAGTTCGTATCATTCTGAGAATTTTAAAATTATTTTGGAAATTTTTGGAGTTAGTTTCACCCGCGCGTCGTTTCGTTATTTGTTAAAAAGCGGGTACAAAGTGCACCTTGAAAATTATTTTAAAAATTTCGAAACTTATGTTTTTATAAACTTTAGGATATTTGTGACATTTATAGACTATTTTCGTGATTTTCTGAATTTATTTTAATTGCAGCCCGGTTCGTTAATTGTTAAATGCGGGAATACGTTGTGTTTCAGAATTTATCCAAAACATTATAAATTTATATTTTACCAATTTCGGGATATTCAAGAAATTTTAAAATTTGTTTGGAAAATTTTCGGTTTAATATAGCCGCAACTTATTCGTTAAAAATGTATTATTTGAGTACTGAAATCGGGTTCCCGGATATTACCTAGACACGTGTCAAATTCTTATAAGAAAGAATTGACACGTATCTCTTCCAGTTATACGTGTAGCCACCAGAGTAATTCTCAAATTTATTTCTGAATTAAAATTTTTACAGTTGAATCTCTCACTCTCATCTACTCTCTCTCTGTCTCTTAATCACTTTCGATCTCTCTTCTTTTCTCTCCGTTTTCTTTCTTCTCCTCCCTGTTTATCTCCTTTCTCGGCTGCCTTTTTGTTCGCCGACGCCGCCGCGAGTTGCTCCGGTGAGTAGCCGCTGGTGGTGTTAATTGTGTGTATGTTTTGCTGTATATATATATATATATATATATATATATATATATATATGTTTGCAATATGTATGTTCAATTGTATATATATGTGTGGTGTGCGAGGGAAGTCTGTGTATGTGCTTCTGGTTCTGGCCTTTCTTCTTCTCGGCCGTGTACGGCATTTTCCGGTTGCTTGCTGTGTTGGTGGTTCGCGTGTGCTTGTGTTCTTTCATAAATTAGTATTCTTTTACTTCTCTGAAATTTTTGATGAAAACAAATTTTTACTCTTTTTGCAGAAATTATTGAATAAATATTCGTGAAATAAATGGTTTCGTGCGAGATTAATTTATATACTAATCGGCGAAATTTTTGGTTGGAATCCGAATTATCGGGTACCCTGAGAATTTTACCACCATACCGCGATGACTCGTTACGAGCGGACGGTGGACCGTGATAATCGTTATCTGAGTACTAATATTTTAAAATAAACAAATATAAAATACGAATAATAATTAATAATTGTAATTAAGTTGAAACTTGGGAATGTGTGGAATTTTGATTGTTATGATGGGGTAGAATCAGTGGTTGGGACTTGTATTTGGATTAATTGTGAGTTTGTTGTTGTGATTTGACGTCGAGTTGTTCGACGGGTAGGCCGATAAACAGTGGAGGTGCTGCCCGAATTTTTGGAAATTACATTTAGAAATTCGGGACATACCTTATAATTATCGGAACGTCGAATGAGTATAAATAAGTATATATATATTCTGTGCGGAACCTGATTGTATGTTGTGGTGAATGTTTTGTCAAAATCTAGTAACCCTAATTTCGTAAAATGACGAGTATATGTATTTTCTGAAAATGAACACGGAACCGAATCTCGAGAACGTGAACCCTGACTGTTGGATGTGTTATTGTATTGTAATAATGTATATAATTACGAGTCGGGTTTGAATATCGTTGGGTAGAATTGGTGTCGAGGATATGTCAAGCATACCTAGACGTCTAACATAGGGTATTTCGGCTCTGTAGGTTCTATTTGAAGGACTCCGGAAGTGAAGTCGAACTAGAGATAACCTAGTGATCAATCGACAAGCATAGCAAGGTTCCAAACGAAGGACCTGAATGTTGAAGTCGGATCCAGGATAGTCTGATTGTAAGGCGATAAAGCCGAGTGTTCATGTTAGTCCAAGGTCGATCAGTATTAGTGGTAAAGCTCTGCAAGGCAAGTACCCCTGACCATTCTTTTATGGTTCAGTGCATATGAATAGCTAAATATTTTATTCTCGTAATGGAACAGATCTCGAATTGTTCCATATCTCGTAATGGAACATATGAATAGCTATAATTCACTGCTTTCAAATTGTTTTGGGGAAAAGTAACTTCGAAAGGTACCTATCTCGAATTTTAATGATTTATGAAATGGATTTTATATGTTTGCTGCTTAAATAAATGATTTTTAAAATGAGATAGGTACAAGTTTTTCGAAAACTGGATAAAACGGTCAGATATGGGATACATTTGGGCCAGAGTAGGCCTATTGAGGTGGCGTAAGAGGCTAATTCGGTTGCGCGCACTATAAAACTGATTAGTCCAGCAGGTCAGAGACCTAGCTAGTCTCTGAGTTCCGGAACAAGTATATAAGATTGTAGTGGGAGCTATCCGGTGTTGATAGTCTAATCAACTGTCTTCACATATCCACTAAGTATCTGATTTGGGTTTTGTGGTTCCGTAATGGAACAAGTGATTTATACAAGTGGATTTGAAAATGAAGATAGCATGCTAGAATTAAACTCTGGTATTTATACACAGCACACTACTGATGTTATTGTTTTACAGAGCATGCTAGTTTTGATATCCAGTTTATACCTGTTTTACATGTTTCTAACGAGTTATGAATTCTGTTCCTATAACTATTTTACTTTAAACTGTCTTGCTTGTTATTCATATAGTGGTGTTGCTGAGCAAGCAATTGCTCACCCTTGTAGAATATTTTACATGTATTGCAGATGCCTAGGAGATTCTGGCGTGGTAGTCAGGGCAGGGTTCCAGTTCCCTTCGTGTCAGACTCCTCTGAGCTGGTTGTGCTGGACCAAGGGTGGTTTGTTGAGTTGCTGTGTTAAGTTAACTGCGTCAGGACGATTGTCGTAAGTCGGTTCGTGTTAGTTGTAACCTAAATCATACTTAAACCGGGAAAAGGTCTTGGTAAAGGGGTCGTAGTTATGTATTATTAATGATTTAGATTAAAATATGATTGTTATTATTGTTGTTGATGACGTCAACTCCTGACCCCAGGGTTGAGGCTGTCACAGTTGGTATTAGAGCTACAGGTTTGAGTCCTTGATTTAGGTTAAGAGTGGAGTCAGAAGAGTGCAAGAAGGGTTATGTTTAGATGTGAGTCAGGAACTCAATCAGAGGAGCGAGTCTATGAGTTTAGTCAAGGGTTTCGGAAGCGTAACCCTGACGTTTGTTAAGGATTGACTGGAACTGCCCTAACCTAGAGTACATATTCTTCACATATATATTATTAGTAACATTTTATGGAGATTTCTAGTTTTCCCTCGAGAAAACGAGTCTGATTGCGAAGATTCAACATTGAGCGGGCTCTTGTTGTGTTAGCTGAAGAGACGCCCCCGTTATTTCTAAATATCATATTTTCTGTATCAAGGAATGTTATTGGGCTGATTATGTGATCTTGGGGAGTTCGGATAGCGTGATAATAGTTAGGGGCTGTTATGACGATTAAGTTTTGTAGTGAATGTGGATCAGAATGGGACGTGACATCTTTGAACTCTTTTATTTCTTCCTTTAAATGTATTTTATCTCCAGAGTAATTGTTTCCTATTCCATAAGTTGTTTATATGTCTTGTGAGAAAGTTGTGAACCCGAGGTAAGCTACTTAGGGTCTTGTTGATCTCCTTATAAATCAGATTCTTTCTTTTCTATTTGTGAATTTATTACCTGAATATTGTTCTTTTCCTTGGTGACTTTTCGGTTGATTGGGGCAAATAATGCATATGAATGGACCATTTGTCTTTGTGACAAAAGGGTCTGGTGGGACGTCACCGAGTTATGTGTTGTGACCGTATGGTACTAAGACAGGCCATCTTATGTACTTGTATGGTTGCTCTCAGTCATACCTACATTTTCTTCTTCACTGTTTCTTCTTAGTCGATTTCCTTGAGTCAGAAATTTCCTTGGATATTCTATGGAAATGAATTTATGCGATTAGATGGTTCTCGTTATTAAAAGCAAGTGAAAGCGACTGTTAAGAAGAACGAAGGTCCTATATCAGTATATCATTTAAGAATAATGGTAATCGTGAGAATTCAGGACCTAATGATGGAATTATAGCCTCAGGAAAAGTAAATTAATGGTTGATGGGCTACTTTCGGGTGACAAGAAATCATCCTTAGAAGAAGGATTGGTTGGAACATGGACGATGACACTTAGTAGAGTCAGTGTCCCTTAAGCTTGACTCGATTTATTGGCTTGTTCTACATAGTGTGTGACTAATATATTCAGCTGACTTTTGTGGTATGTTGGAGAAATTTAGATGTTGTACTTGAGTAGTGATGGGAAGTTGGTTAGTTGCTGTTATATTGAGGAACCGTCCTACGGTATTTAGTTTCTTTGTATTTTAGATTTCTTGAACTGTTGTTGATTCTGTTACTGCTATTGTTTCTAATGCTGCTAATTTAATTTCTTTTGTAAATGGACCCCGATATTAAAGACATGTGTACTGTGATTGGGCAGCATTTTCCTGATACAGGTGCACCATTTAAACGGTGATACCTTTTGTTAAATATTTTTGTTATTGAATAAACTCATTTATATATTTCAGGAAGATGCCACCCAAGAAAGCTACCCAGTCTACAGGAAATAGTAGTAGTTTTACGGAGAGTCCAGCTATAAATGAAATTCTAGACTTATTACGTCAGCAGCAGCAACAACAGTTGCAGTTAGTCCAACAGGTTCAGCAACAGCAACTACTGTTGCAGCAGCAACAACAAGGAGTGAACCAAAGTGCTAGTTTCAAATCCTTTCAGAATTTTAACCCTCTTGAGTTTAAAGGTGAACCTAATCTAGTAGCTGCTGGAGCATGGTTAAAAGAGATGGAGAAAGCTTTTAATCTTGTTCAAGTAAGTGAGAATCTTAAGACTGATTATGCGAGCTATTTCTTGAAAAATGAAGCAAATTACTGGTGGGAGTCAACCAAAGCGTTAGAAGGAGAAGGCCCTGTTTCATGGGCTAGGTTACTGAGTTATTTTTGGAAAAGTATTTTCCTGACTGTGTAAGGAACCAAATGGAAATTGAGTTTCTAGAACTGAAGCAAGGTGACAGAAGTATAGCTGAGTATGAGGCTAAGTTCACAGAGTTGGCTAGATTTGTACCAGATTATGTGTGCTCTGAAGCTCAGAAGGCAAGGAGGTTTCAACAAGGATTGAAGCCTGAAATTCGTAGTGGAGTGGTGGCATTGTAACTCAAAACGTATCCTTCCATAGTTCAGGCCGCCTTAGTAATTGAATTTGATCAGAAGTTAGCCGCTAGAGAACGAGAAGATAAGAAGCGAAAGATTGATGATATGGAAGAAGCATCAGGTCAAGAAGGATCCAGTCAGAAGTCTCATAAAAATGTTGGAAGGAGTAAGAATAAAGAATTTAGAGAGAAAAGTATTTCTTTAAATAGAATCAGTAACACCTCAGCTAGCTCTAATCAGGCCAACTCGGTTAAATCGCCTATATCGGAGTGTAAGCAATGCGGTAAGAGGCATGGTGGAAGGTGTAAGGCAAACACTGAATGTTTTAGGTGTAGTCAGAAGGGACATTATGCGTCAGAATGTAAGGTGGAAAATCCAGGAGTCGTCTGTTATAACTGTGGCAAGGTAGGGCATGTTGCCAAGAATTATAGAAGTACTTCCCGAGATAGCATTGGAGGTAGTGCATCAAAAGGTTTGACGTCCAGTACAACCAAGGCTAAGACTTGTCATGTGATTAAAAGTTCAGCTGCTCAAGACTCTGATAAGGAACCAGGAAAATAATTGATTATTCATGAAAGGAATGTGTTGGTTTTTGGAGGAAGACCTAAGATCAGACTACTGTCAGCTAAAGGTAAGCCTGAGGACATACCAAAGATTGTGATTAGAATGGGTTACGAGCGCTGTAAATTTTGGTGATAATGGGTGGAGTAACGAGTGTATCAGTTGTCTATAAGGAATTAAGGAATACGATGTATTAGGAGTACTAGCATGGTATAATCGTATTTATTGATAACATCCTCGCCCATCTAAGGGCTAAGGAAGGTCAAGTTGAAAGCCTAAAGAAGTGTCTATGAAAGGTTGAGAAGTAGGAATTGTATACTAAGCTTCAAAAGTATAAGAACTTGATTAAAATTGATTATGAGCCATGGTTGTTTAAGTGACTACCTACCATGAAGGGTCCATTCAGGGATAGATGTCTTGAGTAGAAAAGAAAATTGACTATTATTAAGATCATTGAGGAGTTGACAGAAGAATGGAAGAAGTGAGAAATTGAAGATTCAAGTACCTGGAGATAGTGGAGAATAGTTGTATGAGATCACTTTTTAGTCAGAAGGAATGGAAGGAATCAAGAAATGTTAAGAAGTAGTTATGAATCAAGAATTGGAAACTGTGGGAATTGAAGTTGAGTATCTAAAGGCGGTGAGAAATTAGTATATAAGATTATTTCCCAACCTTAACTGATGGAAATGAGTAAGAAGTGATCGGATGTTGGAAGTTAACTTGAAAATCAGTATTACCTATCACCCTTAGACAGAGGGTCAAAGTAAGAAGATGATTCAAACAATATAAGATATGTGGAGAGTATATATATGATGGGTTTAAAATGTGAACCGCGATAATCACCTACCATGGATTGAGTTTCTATGATAATAGTTATCATGTTAGTATGAGAATGTTACTTTGCGAAGTGTTGTATGGACATAAGTGTGGGTCCTCACCCTAGTGAGAGAAAATGGAAGTAGAGACATTGTTAAGTCCTGAATTAATTTAGTACATCAAAAGTGTGGTGGTGTTGACTCGGAAAAGAGTTGAAACAGCCCAGGATAGAAAAAGAGAGAAAGCGGATTTGCATCAAAAGAATATGAATATATAGAATGAGGATTGTGGTATAGGCAAAAGTTTTACCCTGAAAGAGATTGGTGAAGTTGAACAGAAGGGACAAGTTGAGTCCTCAATATAGTGAATCATTCGCGGTATTGGTAAATATAGGTATAGTTGCCATGAGTTAACGTGGCTGCTGCAGTTGCAGTATATGTATATATATAATGTGTCTTGCGTATCAATATTAAGGTGATATAAATCTGATTCGGATCAAATTATTGACTAGGAGCCAATGTGCTCTTATCCAAAATTATTCTGCGTAGAATGATCGATCCAAATCCTAGATCGTTGAGAGTGAGTCCTTAGTAATGAATTTATGTCTATAGCGAGTATGCGATGAATAAATCCCCGAGTAGAAAAGTCTACCTGGAAGTTAGAGTCAGTTATGCTTGACAAATATCCTCACTTATTTAGTTAAATCAGATTCTGAGGACAAAATCTTTTTAAGGGGGGAAGGATATAACGACCCGTATATTTTTATTATTATTAAATGTGTAATTATGGAATAAATAATTAAATAAAATAATTGTGTGGGTTCAGTCATTGGGTTATTACTCTGTCACTATGTGTATGTGATTACTAGTGAATGGAATTAAATTGCGTGATTAATTATTGAATTGTATGATTTTGTATCATTGTTAAAATGGTGTTATTGCAGTTTTATTTCCATAAATACTTGGATTGTCTCTAAAATTATTTTCATGACTTTATAATTTCAATAATTATATTTGGGACTTAATAAAATTGAGAAATCAATATTTCATTAATTATTCATTTTTTTAAATGATTTTATGAGTATATTTAATTGTAAAATCCATATTTAATTATGGAAGTCTTAAAAAATCATGAAACTTATTTTTTATTAAGTTCGTATCATTCTGAGAATTTTAAAATTATTTTGGAAATTTTCGGAGTTAGTTTCACCCGCCCGCCATTTCGTTATTTGTTAAAAAGCGGGTACAAAGTGCACCTTGAAAATTATTTTAAAAATTTCGAAACTTATGTTTTTATGAACTTCGGGATATTTGTGACATTTATAGACTATTTTCGTGATTTTCTGAATTTATTTTAAGTGCAGCCCAGTACGTTAATTGTTAAATGCGGGAATACGTTGTGTTTCAGAATTTATCCAAAACATTATGAAAATTATATTTTACCAATTTCGGGATATTCAAGAAATTTTAAAATTTGTTTGGAAAATTTTCGGTTTAATATAGCTGTAGCTTATTCGTTAAAAATGTATTATTTGAGTACTGAAATCGGGTTCCCGGATATTACCTAGACACGTGTCAAATTCTTATAAGAAAGAATTGACACGTATCTCTTCCAGTTATACGTGTAGCCACCAGAGTAATTCTCAAATTTATTCCTGAATTAAAATTTTTACAGTTGAATCTCTCACTATCATCTACTCTCTCTCTGTCTCTTAATCACTTTCGATCTCTCTTCTTCTCTCTCCGTTTTCTTTCTTCTCCTCCCTATTTATCTCCTTTCTCGGCTGCCTTTTTGTTCGCCGTCGCCGCCGCGAGTTGCTCCGGTGAGTAGCCGCTGGTGGTGTTAATTGTGTGTATGTTTTGCTGCATATATATATATATGTGTTTGCAATATGTATGTTCAATTGTATATATATGTGTGGTGTGCGAGGGAAGTCTGTGTATGTGCTTCTGGTTCTGGCCTTTCTTCTTCTCGGCCGTGTACGGCATTTTCCGGTTGCTTGCTGTGTTGGTGGTTCGCGTGTGCTTGTGTTCTTTTATAAATTAGTATTCTTTTACTTCTCTGAAATTTCTGATGAAAACAAATTTTTACTCTTTTTGTAGAAATTATTGATTAAATATTCGTGAAATAAATGGTTTCGTGCGAGATTAATTTATATACTAATCGACGAAATTTTGGTTGGAATCCGAATTATCGGGTACCCTGAGAATTTTACCGCCGTACCGTGATGACTCGTTACGAGCGGACGGTGGACCGTGATGATCGTTATCTGAGTCCTAATATTTTAAAATAAACAAATATAAAATACGAATAATAATTAATAATTGTAATTAAGTTGAAACTTGGGAATGTGTGGAATTTTGATTGTTATGATGGGGTAGAATCGGAGGTTGGGACTTGTATTTGGATTAATTGTGGGTTTGTTGTTGTGATTTGACGTCGAGTTGTTCGACGGGTAGGCCGATAAACAGTGGAGGTGCTGCCCGAATTTTTGGAAATTAAATTCAGAAATTCGGGACATACCTTGTAATTATCGGAACGTCAAACGAGTATAAATGAGTATATATATATATATATATATATTATGTGCGGAAACTGATTGTACGTTGTGGTGAATGTTTTGTCAAAATCCAATAACCCTAATTTCGTAAAATGACGAGTATATGTATTTTCTGAAAATGAACAGTCTCGAGAACTTGAACCCTGACTGTTGGATGTGTTATTGTTTTGAAATAATGTATATAATTACGAGTCGGGTTTGAATATCGTTGGGTAGAATTGGTGTCGAGGATATGTCAAGCATACCTAGACGTCTAACATAGAGTATTTCGGCTCAGTAGGTTCTATTTGAAGGACTCCAGAAGTGAAGTCGAACTAGAGATAACCTAGTGATCAGTCGACAAGCGTAGCAAGGTTCCAAACGAAGGACCTGAACGTTGAAGTCGGATCCAGGATAGTCTGATAGTAAGGCGATAAAGCCGAGTGTTCAAGTTAGTCCAAGGTCGATCAGTAGTAGTGGTAAAGCTCTGCAAGGCAAGTACCCCTGACCATTCTTTTATGGTTCAGTGCATATGAATAGATAATGTTTTATTCTCGTAATGGAACATAAATGTTTTAAGTTACGTATCCCCTGTAGCTATAATTCACTGCTTTCAAATTGTTTTGGGGAAAAGTAACTTTGAAAGGTACCTATCTTGAATTAAATGATTTGCGAAACGGATTTTATATGTGTGCTGGTTAAATAAATGATTTTTAAAATGAGATAGGTACAAGTGTTTCAAAAACTGGATAAAACGGTCAGATATGGGATACATTTGGGCCAGAGTAGGCCTATTGAGGTGGCGTAAGAGGCTAATTCGGTTGCGCATACTATAAAACCGATTAGTCCAGCAGGTTAGAGACCTAGCTAGTCTCTGAGTTCCGGAACAGGTATATAAGATGGCAGTGGGAGTTGCCCAGTGTTGATAGTCTGATCAACTATCTTCAAATATCCACTAAATATCTGATTTGGGTTTTGTGGTTCCGTAATGGAACAAGTGATTTATATAAGTGGATTTGAAAATGAAGATAGCTTGCTAGAATTAAACTCTGGTATTTATACACAGCACACTACTGATATTATTGTTTTAGAGAGCATGCTAGTTTGATATCCAGTTTATACCTGTTTTACATGTTTCTAACGAGTTATGAATTCTGTTCCTATAACTATTTCACTTTAAACTGTCTTGCTTATTATTCATATAGTGGTGCTGTTGAGCAAGCAATTGCTCACCCTTGCAGAATATTTTACATGTATTGTAGATGCCTAGGAGATTCTCGCGTGATAGTCAGGGCAGGGTTCCAGTTCCCTTCATGTCAGACTCCTCTGAGCTGGTTGTGCTGGACCAAGGGTGGTCTATTGAGGGTCTGTTGAGTTGTTGTGTTAATTAACTATGTCAGGACGATTGTCGTAAGTCGGTTCGTGTTAGTCGTGTCTTGGTAAAGGGGTCGTAGTTATGTATTATTAATGATTTAGATTAAAATATGATTGTTATTATTGTTGTTGATGACGTCAACTCCTGACCCCGGGGTTGAGGCCGTCACAGCTTGGGTAGGCATCTGTTGGGTCATTGACATAGATGCCATAGCTACACTTTAAGGCAAAGAAACTTGTGAGGTTGGAAGAGTAGAGACAATGGTGTTTACCTCAGTTACCTGAGGGCCCTCCATGATTGGAAAGTAGAAGAGGGGCACCTCTTTGTGATGGCTTGCTCTGTTGAGATCTGTAATTATTCTCCTTTCTTGAACCTAACAATCCATCTTATTGGTTGGGTTCTCAATAGCAATATTCTCATTTAAATGGTTAGCAAGAATCATAAAGAATCTAGCATAATACACACTTTTACTTCTCTTATTAACTTCCCCTAATTTATAGCTAGTTCAAATAAAACCATGTCACTGAAATTATGAAAATTATCAGTAACTAACATATAAAGCATGTTAAGCATGACAATATTGACAGAATCAAAGTTACTTACTTTACCCAAAAATACCTTAGTAACTACATCACACAAATAGCTCCATTCCTTTCTAAGACCTAGCCTCCTAATCTCACTTAACTTAGAGGTAGGAAGTGCATAGCCAATAGAATTAAGCATGGTAACTAAATTAGCATTAGTGTGTGGAGCATTAGTAGTGTTATCTGTAATTTTAAAGCATGCTTTGATAATGTCACTATTAATGCAAAGCTCTTTACCTTTGATGGTGAGAGTGATGGTTTTGTATGAAGATTGGTACACAGCAGTTGTCCACATCTCCTCCACAACTTCACAATAAATAGTGGGTGATTCCAGCATAGCATAGTTGAGTTTGTAATTTTTCACAAAATCCATCATTTTGTGAAAGTCTCCAGATGCCGAAATCTCCTTGTTCACAAGACCTACAAAGTTGTTCTTTTCATAGATGAATCCAGACTGAGACATGATTTTGACTACCGGTGCCATTGTTAAAGTAGAGAAATTTGCAGAGAGCGAGAGAGTATTTGCTTTGGAGAAGAAGAGAGTTAGAGCAATTGAATTGAGAATGATAAAAGAAAAGAATGATAATGAATTTTCCTTTTATACTATCTCAGAAATAAACTGACAAAAGTAATAAAGAACCAATCAAAATAATCCAAAATAGCCGTTTAAATTAAAATAAACTGTCAAATTTCTATCAATTATCCGTCGTGATATACTTACAGACTGTAAGTAAACCCGATGGATAATGTTTAGAAAATTAATGGATATGATTTGGACAATTCGACGGATGAGAATAAAACAATTTATCCATCGGGTATTAAAATATTCCAGAAAGGTAATTGATTTTTATTAAGATATTCTATTCCGACGGATGATCAAACTCGATGGATAATGAGCATCCGTCGGGATGTAATTTTTGACATGGCCAAAATTTCATTGAAAACAGAAAAATCAATTAAGTTTCTGGCTACATTACAACTTGCAAGATTATAAGAAAGCATTCAAGAATAATTAAGCATACCTAACTCACTTACCAACCTGGTAAAGGTGGATTCATCAAGTGGCTTGGTAAAGATATCTGCAAGCTACTTTTCACTTGGAACAAAATGAAGTTCCACAGTATCATTCATTACATGTTCCCTAATGAAGTGGATCTTGATGTCTATGTGCTTTGTTCTTGAATGTTGTACTGGATTTTCAGTAATGGCAATTGCACTTGTGTTATCACAGAAAATAGGAATTCTTTCCAATTACAGACCATAGTCTAGCAATTGGTTTTTCATCCATAAAATCTGTGCACAGCAACTGCCAACAGCAATATGTTTGCTACTTATCTTTGTGCTAGATTTAATCTGGCCTAGTAGCTGTTAAGTACAGAAGTGAGCCAACCATGCCTCTATAACTTGAAATATCCACAGACTTCTCAGTAGTGTTTAATTCAAGTTTAGTTGTAGTGGTCATGGGAGTTTTTGCAGATGTGCAATCCATTAGTTCAAACTTCTTTAAAAGATCATAAATGTATTTGGTTTAACTAATGAATATTCCATCACTAACTTGCTTAACTTGTAAACCAAGAAAGTAAGTTAGTTCTCCCATCATGCTCATTTTATACTTACTTTGCATTAATTTGGAAAACTTTTTGCAAAGTTTTTCATCTGTAGAGCCAAATATAATATTATTTACATAAATTTGAACAAGTATGTTGGAGCCATTAACATTTCTAAAGAACAAAGTTTTATCAACAGTACCTCTAGTGAAGTGATTCTCTAAGAGAAACTTTGACAAAGTGTCATACCAGGCTCTAGGTGCTTGCTTCAATCCATAAAGTGCTTTCAGAAGATAGTATACATGTTCAAGAAAATTTGGATCCTCAAAACCAGGGGGCTGACTAACATAGACTTCCTCCTCCAAATCTCCATTCAGAAAGGCACTTTTGACATCCATTTGATAGACTTTGAAATTGGCATGGGCTGCATAGGCTAGGAAAATTCTGATGGCTTTAAGTCTTTCAACAGGAGCAAAAGTTTCATAAAATCTATTCCTTCTTGTTGACAGTAGCCCTTAGCAGCCAATCTAGCTTTTTTCCTGATGACTATGCCATTTTCATCCATCTTGTTTCTGAATACCCACTTGGTGTCGATTGAATTCTTCCCTTTAGGCTTGGGTACCAGCTTCCAAACATTGTTCCTTTCAAATTAGTATAGCTCTTCCTGGATATCTAAAACCCAATCAGGATCCAATGGAGCTTCTTCTACCTTCTTTGGTTCTTCCTTAGATAGGAAGCTGCTATACAGACATTCTTCTTGAGTTACTTTCCTTGTCTAAACTCTAGAAGATGTATCACCAATAATGAGCTCATAAGGGAGATCTCTTGTCCATTTTCTCTGTTATGGTATATTAGCTCTAGATAAAGAGGCCTCATTGTTGTCTTGATGTGTGACTGAGTTTTGATTAAAAGAAACTCCCCCTGAGTTTATGGATCTTTGACTTAAAGATGGAGTTCTTTCTGTAAGTGATCTGTCTTGACTCTTAGCTTCTCTCATTGTTCCTATGGATGATGCACTTTATATCTCGAGGGATGAAGTTGATTGTCTACCGACGGATGAAACATTTTGCAACTCGACAGATGTTGAGTTGTGTGCTTCATTAGTAGTATATTTTTCCATATTATCCTTAGTAACTATTTCTTGATCACTTTCATCATCACTGTCTTCACTAACCATTTTAACATTGTCAAATTTGAGGTTCTCATGGAAATCTTCATCTTGCAATCCTTCAATCTTTTTATCATCAAACACAACATGTACAGATTCCATTACAATGTTGGTTCTTATATTGTAGACTCTAAATGCTTTTCCAACAGCATATCGAACAAAAATTTCTTCATCTTCCTTGGCATCAAATTTTCCATGTTGATCTGTTTGATTCTTTAAGATATAACATTTGCATCCAAAGACATGTAAGAAATTTAGAGTTGGTTTCCTATTCTTGAACAATTGGTAAGGTGTCATGCACTTTTTTGATCAAAGAGATGTTTTAAGTGTAGCATGTAGTGTTCACAGCTTCAGCCCAAAAGTATGTTGGCAACTTTGATTCTTCCAGCATTGTCCTTGCAGCTTCAATAAGAGATCTGTTCTTCCTTTCTACCACTCCATTTTGTTATGGAGTTCTCGATGCAGAGAACTTATGCATGATCCCATTCTCTTCACAAAGTGATCTCATCACAGAATTTTTGAACTCGGTTCCATTATCACTCCTGATTCTTCTAACTTTGAAGTCAGGATGATTGTTAACTTGCCTTATGTGATTGATGATGATTTCACTAGCTTCATCTTTGGATTTCAGAAAATATGTCCAAGAGAACTTTGAGAAATCATCCACAATTACTAGGGAATATCTTTTCCTTGAAATAGACAATACATTGACTAGTCCAAATAAATCCATGTGCAACAGTTGCAAAGGTTCTTCAATTGTTGATTCAAGTTTCCTTTTGAATGATGCTTTAATATGCTTTCCTTTTTGGCAGGCATCACACAACCCATCATTTGAAAACTCCACTTGAGGAATACCTCTAACCAGTTCTTTCTTGACTAACTCATTTATGATCTTGAAGTTTAGATAGGGCAGCTTCTTGTGCCATAGCCAACTTTCATCTTGAATTGCTTTACTGAGGAAGCAAGTTACAGATTCTACATTTGTTGAGTTGAAGTCAGCTAGATATACATTTCCTTTTCTTACTCCAGTAAGAACCACTTTGTTGCTTTTCTTGTTTGTCACAATACAGGCTTCAGAAGTGAAGGTGATTGATTTGCCCTTATCACAAAGCTGGCTGGCTGATCCATCCACTAGGGCAACCTCCTCAATGATGACTTTATCCTTTGAAATCAAACCATATCCCACAGTATAACCCTTGTTGTCATCTCCAAAGGTAATACTTGGCCCATCTCTTTCCTTGAACTCAGTGAGCAGGGTAGAATCTCCAGTCATGTGCCTTGAGCAACCATTATCCAGATACCAAAGATTCTTTCTTTTTCCCTGCACACATCAAAATTAAATCAAGTTGATTTTGGTACCCAAGTTTCCTTGGGTCCTGCCTTGTTAGCCTTTTTCTTTGTTTGAGTTGGACTTTTGAAGCCAGTCATTGAAACATAATTATCATGCACATTTTGGTATACATGAAAAAGGCATGCTATTTGCAAACATGTTATTCCTGTATGGCATGCTAAATGGCATTTGTGGCATACTAAATGCAGCATAATAAGCATTAGGTGAAATGGCATATTAGCAAATTGTGCATTCATATTCTGAGCAGACATAACATTCATAGACATTACAAACATGGCATTCATGTAGGGAAAAGAAGAAAGTACAGTCATGAAAGTAGGCATAACAAATTTGCAATTAACAGACAAGTGATTAACACAACCGCACTTAACATAGATTTTTCTTGGAGCATATTTATCAGGTGTGTAGTTGTTATCCTTGTTAATCCCTACCTTCCCATTTCCATTGTTTTTCCTTTTAACTTCTGTTTTAACCTCAATCTTCTCAAGTCTTTCATTCAATTGCTTGATAGACATATGACCAACATTGGCTCTGTTTTCTTTTCTAACTTGACTAGATTCTCCTAGAACAAAGTTCTTAGAAACTGATCCATACTTGTCATTAAGATGATTAACTGAGATTTGCTAACTGACTTTGTTTGACTCGACGGATGATCATGTTTCTCATCCGACGGATGTTCCTCATCATTTGTCGACTCAACATCAGTCAAGTTACAATCTTTCAGATTGGATTTCAGTTTCTCCTTACTCTTTTTCCAGGCTACATCATAAAATGATTCCATACCTTGAACTTTAGTAATCTGAGGATGAACATCTCTAGATATTTTCCATGCTTTAATTACTTCCTGTTCTCGTTCAAGCTGCTTTCCTAAAATCTCCTCTTTCTTTAAGGACTCAGTTAGTTCATCTTTAGCAATCTTGCATTCAATCCTCAATTTTTCAAATTCAATAAATTGAGACTCTGACACATTATTCCTCTCACTTAAAAACAAATTGTTTTCTTTAATTTTAGCATTTTCCTTAGTGAGGGACTTGAGTGTAATACGTAGATGGTATAATTCAGTGGACATGTCATTTATTGCATAATTACACTCATCTTCAGTTAAATGTGCTAGGTTAGTTATGATTACCTGATTGCTTGATGAACTTGTCTTTGTTTCATCTAACTTGGCCATTAGGGCTAGATTGACATAGCTAGTTTCTTCTTCTTCATCCAATCCATCTGAGCCCAGTCATTCTCCTGTGTAATGAAAGCCCTTTCCTTTTGTTTGAGCAGCTCAAAGTATTTTTTCTTATAATCAACAAGTTCAAACTTCTTTTATCTAGAATCAGACTTTCTACACTCATTAGCAAAATGACCAGCTAAGCCACATTTGAAACACTTGAATTTGGATTTATCCACCATGTTTCTATTTGGCTTAGCAGCTCCAAAGTTCTTCTTAAAATTGAGCTTGGCAAATCTTCTGGATAAACATTCTAAATGTTCATCTATATCATCCATGTCATCTTGACTCAACTTTTCTTCATTTTCAGCTGCCAGCCCTTTACCCTTGCTTTCACATACCTATGATGTAGATTCAACAGCTTCTACCTTCATCTCTTTTTCCTTCTCTAACTCAGCAACCAGTGCTATGGACCCTCCTTTCTTCCTTCCTTTTTCCATCCTTTCATCTTACTCTATTTCAAGCTCATAAGTTTTAAGAATGCCATACAGTCTCTCCAAGGTGAACTCCTTGTAATCCTGAGAATTTCTCAATGAGACTGTCATTAGCTTCCACTCTTTTGGGAGAGATCTAAGGAACTTGAGGTTATAGTCTTTTGTTTGATAGACCCTTCTATGCAGTTTTAGAGCATTCAGTAATTTCTGAAATCTACTGAAAATATCAGTGAGTGACTCACTATCTTCACAATGAAAGTGCTCATATTACTAAATTAGGAGCTGCATCTTATTTTCCCTTACTTGCTCAGTACCATCACAAATGATCTGTATTGTGTCCCACACCTCTTTGGTTGTTTTATAGTTAATGATGTTATCAAACATATCACCATCAACACCATTGAATAATATGTTCATGGCCTTCTTATCTTTCCTGACTTGCTCAATATTAGGATCTGACCATTCATGCCTAGGTTTTGGAACAGATGGTTCATTGCCAGTTGTAGCTCTCATAGGTACATGAGGACCTCTTTCTATGTAGTCCACATAGGCCTCATCTTGAGAAAAAAGATGTAGATGCATCTTCACCTTCCAGTGGTGATATTTGTCCTTGTCCAGAAATGGAATTTTAACTCCAGCATCCTTCTTGTTCATCTTGTTGTTTGTTGTGATCTTTATACTCTTTGTTCTTTAAGAGCTTGCTCTGATACCAATTATTATTCCCTAACAATACAACAAGAATTACAGAAAGGGGGTTGAATGTAATTCTTGCTACTTTTTCGAATTTAAGAATGTTCTAACTTGATAAAATATGACAATAATAAAAACACAGGTTTTTAAAACTTTCTGGTGGATTTGAAAGTATCCCCCAGATATATATATATATATATATATATATATATATATATATATATATCAAATGAGAACTCTATGAAGCTTTGAATAGCTCACAGCTGCTTTACAAGTTGAACAAACAAAACTATAGAGAAATTCTTACAGAATACAGCTTGATATGTTTATCTGAAAATAAGCTTGCTTAGTTAATTGCTCTACTTGCTACACTTGGTTTATATATCACCAAGTTACATGATAATAAGACAAGACAATAAAACAAAGTTTATCTAGTCTAAAATCATGCTGCTTCATTACTCTTTCCAGTATCTTTGACTGTCTTCACAATTGCATGGAAATGGTAATGCTTCTTTGTTCTCTAATACCTGCAATTAGGCTGCCACATTCCTTTTGCAAACACCAAACGCATGTGACTGTGTTATCACTGTCAACAACCATTTGAATTAGAACATCCGTCGGGATATTATTGATCATCTGTCGGGTGCTTTTGTTGACCATCCGTCAGGAGCCTTTGTGAGCCATCCGTCGGGAGCCTTTATGTCACTTGACTCCATTTCATTTATACAGAATTACAAGACATCTTATATTTAAAATTAGTCACCCTATTCTGTATATCAACTAGTAGTCAACATGACTTATATGCTCCTACAAAATCTACACATTATTGCTTCCAGAAATGTGCTACAAACTTATTATTACATAAGCTACACTCTCGATGGATGTTCAGTTACCATCCATCGGGACTATAAAGATCATCTGTCGGGATAGTAATAAAGCATCCATCGAGAGCTACAAATTTCACTAAGTTAAATCTACTAAGATATTTTTTTAATCTTATCATCAAGTACACAACATATTCCTTACATGTATCACTCCAAAAGATCAAGAGAAGACTACATTCACATGTCCTTTAGGCACTTTTGCATTCCGAAGAGTTTCTTTTGGGTTATGTGGAGTGCCAGCCACTTTTCAGAGATGCATGATGGTTATCTTCTCTGATATGATTGGAAATAACGTAGAAGTGTTCATGGACGATTTCTCAGTCTTTAGAACTTCTCACGACGAATGCTTGCACAATCTTGGGTTAGTGCTGAAAAGGTGCGTTGAGACCAACTTGGTTCTCAATTGGGAGAAATGTCATTTTATGGTGCACCAAGGTATCATTCTTGGTCACAAGGTTTCTATGGGATTAAGGTGGACAAATCCAAGGTGGGGATGAACGAAAATCTTCCTTCACCCATATCTGTTAAGGGAATTCGCAGTTTTCTTGGGCATGCAGGTTTCTATAGGCGTTTCATCAAGGACTTCTCGAAGATTTCGAAGCCGTTGTGCAATTTTCTAGAAAAAGACGTTCCTTTCAAGTTTGATGATGAGTGCCTTGCTGCCTTTCAGACATTGAAGAAGAGTTTGATTACGACACATGTCATAACTGCACCTGATTGGTCTGAACCATTTGAAATGATGTGCGATGTAAGCGACTATGCAGTTGGAGCAGTTCTTGGGAAACGTAAGAACAACTTATTTCATGTAGTCTACTATGCTAGTAAGACTCTTAATGGTGCTCAACTGAATTACAGAACTACTGAGAAAAAACTTTTGGCTATCGTCTTGGGACGGTTTTCACTGATCGTGCAGCAATTCGATATCTCGTCTCGAAGAAGGACTCAAAGCCAAGGTTGATTCGATGGGTTCTTTTACTTCGGGAGTTTGAGTTAGAGATCAAGGATAGAAAAGGGACTGAAAATCAAGTCGTCGATCATCTCTCGCGTTTAGAGGATCCAATTGCTACTTCACAAGATAAGTCTTTGATTAATGTGTCTTTTCCTGATGAGCAGTTATTTGGAGTGCAAGCCGAAGAAACGTGGTTCGCCGATATAGTGAACTATCTTGTGAGTAACGTTATGCCTCCAGAGTTGACTCCCGCTCAAAGGAAAAAGTTTATACATGAAGTGAAGTGGTATATGTGGGATGAGCCATTTCTTTTTTGCCAAGAAGCTGACCTAATCATCAGGAAATATATTCCTTACAGCGAAACGGGGGGGGATCTTACGATCTTGCCACTCAACGGCTTGTGGAGGACATTATGGTGGATAGAAGACAACATCTCGTATTCTTCAAGCAGGTTTCTTTTGGCCAACTTTGTTTAAAGATGCTCATCAGTTCGTGTGGCGCCCCAAAATCCGGGGTCAGGGATCTCGGAGACCACGCCATCTTAATCACTATATACCACATACCTCGCATCATAATATATAAATACTCACACTTTACGACACCAGACTTATCACACACACACACACACTTATAGGTTATTATCTTGGAAACAAACCATTCATTACTAGAGTAAATCAAACCACAAAGTGATAATTATTACAACCCAAAAGTAATTAAGTCTTACCGGGGAATAACCTTTAAGTAAGGCTAGTCCATCGCCAAATATTTGTTTCTTATTTATTAACTTACATAAGTCATACTTGTAAATAAGCCGAACAAAAACAACTGAAATCCAATCTAGATTATTCGGTCTACATGTGGTACAACTATGAGTTTCCTACGGAACAACTGGCCGTTTCCTACCCATTTCCTGGCTGTGAGTTTCATGGTAGGCATCTTGATTCACTGTTGTGTTGTGTCAATTTAAGAAAACAAGTGTGAACTATAATGCCCAGCATAATAATGTACAGTATGAAATGACTGTATGATAAACTCAAGTAAAAATTTATATATAATATTTATGTTTTATTCAAAAATAGTTTTCATTGGTGATACACACCTTCTTTTGAAAACAATTCTTTAGTGGATTTATTATCCTGCAAATACCTTAATGGTAAACCCAGCACTAAGCTCGGGTTATGGTATTGCATTACAATTCCAGTTGGAAAAATAGTAGGACGTTAATTGGAGCCGTCGCATACGATGATCAGTCGTACTACGGGAAAATAGTAACTATTTCTACTAGTAGAAGGATGACACCTTCGTATCCCGGTTATCACCCTGGCCGCATTCGGGCTACGTGTCCCATTTTGGGTATACACATATTTCACAAGTTCCTGAGTACATAGAGTACCTTCGCCTGCGGTACCTTTGGTAGTCCATCTAGCACACATAGTATTAAAGTCTACCCCTCCCTTGTCCTTTAAAAGAATTCTATCATATCTCGAGAACTCGAACCACATCGAAGTTCCCAAGCGTTTTGCTTGTTGATAGAAACAACTTGTTTTATTAGCGTATATATGTATAGGTATACGTACTTCCAAATTTTTCGGAGGAAGTACTAAGGATGTGAGTTGACCGTTATCAATTGATAATTAAATAAGGCGAAGTTTCTTTTGAAACTATTTTCAAAATATTTAAAATAAGTCGAGATAATATTCTTCGACGATCTGAAATTATTCGAGTGATTTTCTGAAAATTTGAAAGTATTTTAAATCGGGTTTTATGATTTTTAATCATAAATAAATCATTTAATAAATAATAAATAATTAAATATTAATCGATAAATAATAAACCTCGAATAGTTACACTTTAAAAGAATATCAAAATAATATTCCCCAACTTATTGATGTTTAAGTAATTTAGTAAACCTTAATATTTAATCGAGTCTGAAATAAATACTCACTGGAGAATACTTCTCCCATAATAAATGAATAGTTAATAAATATTTATTAATTGAATGATAAAGTATAGTTGAGGGAATAAGATCTTTGAAAATCATTTTTAATAAAAGTTCGAGGTGTTTAATATTTCGTAAGTGGACGTTGAGTCCTTTAAAACATACTACTATGGACTTTTACTCGTCCTATCATATCACCGGAATGATTCCCGGGTTTTTATCTTAAAATCCCGACCGACTCTCGGTCTTATAATTATATGTCACGCTTATAGAGGAATTAAACATTTTACGATATATGCTTATCGTACAACATCGCTACATTATGCAAAAATTCAATTACTACGTATCATGGCAAGCGTGGTATTTATACAATGATAATAAAATAATCCTTTCAAAACACAACAGTAAATGGAGTTGGCTTCGTAAACTTGCCTGGGTATCTCGAGGTGAAGGATGCTCTAGGTTCCGCTCGGAAATCTATAATCATAAATAAAATTCATTTTGTTAGGTCCCGTTCTAATTTACGGGGACTCGCACTCACATGCTACTTATTATGCACCCTCTTAACTTATATTACCCTTATTATTTCTTTAAGTCCTTGTTCTCATTACGGTCATTTCCTTTTTCGATGTGTCTTAAGTCCATTTTCATTTTTCTCGTCGCCTCCGCTTATGGATTCTACGGTTTTCTAATCGCGCGGTTTCGGCTCCGATATTTTTATAAAATTGAAAAATCATTATTTTTACTTTAAATTTTTATGGAAGTTACGAAACTCAGTTTACTACTCTCTGTAAAATTTTATGATTTATGAACATTTTTAAGCCGATCCTTTTTATTTTTAAAGTTCGTAATTTGTAGCAGTGTTTGTCGCGTAAATCACTTTTAGTAAAACGGTCATAACTTTTGATCCGTAAATCGGAATCAAGAAATTTAACCGCCTAAAGGACCCTTATAACATTTTCTATCATAATCAAGGGTTATTTTTCAAGAAGCTACAGTTTACATCTTCAGGATTTTCTGCAGAAACTTAAAGTTATGTTTTGTTCGTTTTAGCGAGATTACGGTTACGATCGGAATTTCGTTTATGCCTTAAATCTTTATACTACCACCAACAATCAACATATCATCATCATCACACTAACTCCTCTCAAGAACATCATGTTCTTGAGGCAACAAGAATTAACCTTAAATCTACTTAGCTAAATATCAAGATTACAACAATACTTCCACCAAAAATAGGTTTACTACTATGTTCTAAAAGAATCTTGAACTTAAATCTTAAATAAGGTTGGGTCAAAGATTTATACCTTTCTTGAGAGCTTGAGATGTGTTCTTGATTATGGTGAAGTCTTGGGAGTGCTTGGTATGGTTTTTGGAACCTAAAATTACCATTAAAATCAAGAAACCAAATAAAAGTTATTATTCATACTATTTACTATCATCTTTCTTGAATTTATTTCACCCATCAAACCTTGATAAAAAGAGCTCAAAGATTTATATTACCTTAGTTTAGGTGGTATGAAGCTTGAGAATTAATGGAGAAATTTTTCCATGGCTAGAGCTTGGTGTTTTGAATTTGATTTATTTGTTTTTGGGGAAGGGGCCGAATGGGATGTTCTTGGGAGAGAGAGAGAGAGAGTTTTTGTGCTTGCTTCTTGGTTGCTTCTTGGAAATAATGCAAGTGATATCTTGTATTTGATTGTTATTCTCTAGTTTATATCCTAGGATTTATTTTTGTTGCCAAATCTTTAGACAAAACTAGCTAGGCTTTTCTAGTTTACAAGCTAAGCTAGATAGTTAAGCCATTTAGCTTACTATTCTCTTAGCCCTAGTTGATCATGCTAATTCCTTTGCTCACTATTTAATAAAGTAACCATGTTTACTTTTCTACTATGGTCAGTTAGTGTATTACATTTAATTAATCGTTTACGCGTTCGTTCGGTCGCTTAAATGTTTTCGTAATACTTTCTCGCAAATGGTTCGCGACGAAAATCCTTTCGTATTTATTCCTTATATTTTGAATTATCGTACTTGGATATAAATCCGTAATTATATTGTGATTCCCGTAATCCTCGATGATTCGTAAATATGGTTGTTTTTCAAAGTTCATTTTCTTCGAAAACTAATAGCGTTTACATACACTCATTTGGTACGTATAATTACAATATCAACTTCGAAACTCATTTTCTCATGCACAACATAGTGTGGGCTAAAAAGTTTTCCCCGTCTGTCAGGGTTACTATTCATTAAACGTTCTTACAAGGTCTCAAAAATTCGAGTTATTACAGTTCATTTTGAAATGTTATCAATGTCAACGAGTGGGGAATATGTATAAGAGGGATGAGATGCCTCTTAATGTGCTTCTCGAGGTCGAAGTCTTTGATGTTTGGGGAATTGACTTGTAACAATTAGTATATCTTGTTGGAGGTTGATTAGTGTCAAAATGGGTTGAAGTTAAGGCGTTGCCAACGAACGATGCGAAGGCAGTGCTTGATTTTCTTCACAAGCAGATATTCACAAGATTTGGAACTCCAAGAGTCATAATCAGCGATGAGGGGTCGCATTTCTGTGACCGCAAGTTCACTGCTATGATGCAAAGGTATAATGTGAATCATCACATTGCTACGACTTATCATCCTCAGACGAATGGTCAAGCCGAGGTATCTAACAGGGAGATCAAGCGCATTTTAGACGAATGCTAGAGACACTTTATTTCACTAAGTCTTATAGGTTGCTTAAGTGCTAGATCATGATCATGGTTTGTTTTTTTGTCGAGGTTTAATCGCTTGTTTATATTTAAAATTTAGGATATTCTCTTAATAATAAAATAACATGGATTTTGAGAGATTGGAGAAAAATTAGATTTCAATGCTAGTTGTTGTGGCTAGGTGTCAAATGGCTAGTAGCCGGCTCATATTTATATGAGTAGTCTAGGGTTGAACGAGATGGAGTGAAACGCACTCGTTCAGAAATTAAAAAAAAAAAGAAAAAAAAGAAGAAAAAGAAAAAAGAATAAGTGTTATGTATGATTGATCACGAGTGGGCTCTTTAGTACTCAAGTTTATAAGTTCTTGGGGGACTTTGTGCCTAGTGACCTAAGGCTTTTATAGTCTGGGATCCGCTAACCTAACGCTCGCTACATGGTTACTATTGTATAAGTCTTTTGTGGACCTCACTTTTTGCACGATCAAATAAGCATATGTGTGTTGTTTTGTTTGAATAAAAGCATGAATCCATATAAAACTCCAATATAAGAATTGAAGTGTTATAAGTTATTTTGAGTCTAGCTTTTTATTTTATTTATAACCTTGCGGTTGCCTTGATGAGTAGTGAGTCATGATTATTGATCTAGTTGCGATAGTATATCTGTAAGCAGTTGCACACACGCACGTCTCTAGTTTGTAAGTTGATTTGTATGATTTGATTGATCTTTATGCGAGTAACTGCATTTGTTGAGATGTTGCTTTTTGATTGGTTTAGTTATTCTATTGGGATCGTTGCATTCATTTAGTTGCATTCATGCATTTTTGTTTCTTTTTCTTTGAGTCTGTTTATGCTTGAGGACAAGCATCGATTCAAGTTTGGGGGTATGTTGAGTGGCATTTATTGAAGGGTTTTTAGCACATAAACGCAACGAAAATGTAAAATTAAATTTAGAAAAAAACCGAAACCCTCCGCAGGATCCATGCGAAAAATAATATTTAATTCGTAGTTCAATATGTTTACCTTAGGAAGCTTTACGTTAATGGAAAGATGGAGGTCTTTAATAGCGATCCAAGAACGATGAACGGAAATCCCTAGCAGCTGCTCCACAAGTGTGAAGCACTCCACCTGTATCCACCAAGAGTACAATGTGATAGAGGAGGAAGAGGTTGAGAGAATTAGTTGCCTCCCTCTTGTTCTACTTTAGAATTAGGGTTAATTATTTGGGTTTTTGCAAATAGGGTTTATAATAGTATATTTATAGGCAGAATTTTCAGCTCAAAATTTTCCATAAAATATTATTATTATTAACCCTTTAATTGATTATTCTTATTAACCAATTAACTAATAATTAAAACACCTTTTAATCATTAATCCCTTTTCTAAACACTTTAGAAAAATAATTCTCTCACTTAATTTAATTTCCAAAATTAAATTTTAATTAATAATATTAAGAATTAATTAAATCTCATTTAATCAATTATTAAATCTGCTAATTAATTATTTATTTCACAAATAAATAATTACCAGCCATTATTAATTAATTCCTCCACCATTAAATCATTCTCTTTTATGGTGTGACCCTGCAGGTTCAATATTAAGCCGGTAGTAGAAATAAATAATAATAAAACCATTTTATCATTATTTATATAAATTCTCTAATTCATTAAATACGATTAATTAATAAATTAATCATATTTATTCTACATCGTGAGGGATACTTCTCAGCATATCGCGACTATCTGGATAATACGAATTCACTGCTTAGAATACCAAGAACCTATTCGGTGAGTAGTTACCGTATAATCAATTCCTTCTACCCTGCAATGTCATGATTAAATACAAGGCATGGAACTTTTGTCAAGCCTATCTTATTTAATCATTTTCTTTCCCATTCACTATGCTTAGTTCTATTTAATGTAAATTAGAAACTCCTTTCTAATTTCATTCACTCTGGCCAGAGATTCCTGAACTAGCATAAGTGGATCAGTATTGAACATTCTCTTCCTTCACTGGAAGGGGTAGATCCTTTATTGATCATACACTATATTCGTGTACAAATTCCTATACCAGTAGAGCCCTTATAATTGTCCCTGGAGACTAAGAACTAAACTAAAGCATAGTTCAGTGTACACAAGATGACTATGATGACCTCAAGTCTAAGGATACTTGTACAACTATTATTATATGAACAACTGCTGACACGTGAGTGAACTCCATCAGTTGTTCAGCTGTGTGAGTCATGTTCAGTGAACTTATTCTATAATAAGCACCTACATACTAGCTATAGTGTCACCACACAAATGTCTATGAGAACAAACATCCTTCATAATGAAGCAAGTATAGTATGTACCGATCTTTGCGGATTACTAATTACTAGTTAGTAATCCTACGACCAGGAAATATTTAAGTTTAGAGTTATCATCTTTTACGTCTCATTATTATGATCTCATCATAATCCATAAAAAGCTTTACTCAAAACTATGATATATCTTATTTAAACACTTAAATAGATAAAGCCCGCAATAAATCAAAACATGTCTTTTATTAATATCAATGAAATCAAAATAGATTACATAAAAGTTATTCATAAATCATTATACATGATTGGACTTAGGACACATCTCTTTCAATCTCCCACTTGTACTAAAGCCAATCACTCTGGTATCTAATACCCATCTTGTCTTTATGACGATCAAAGTGACTTTGAGAAAGTGGCTTTGTGAGTAGGTCTGCTACGTTATTATGTGTGTCAACTCTCTTGACGTCTCCTCTTTCAATACAATACAAGAAATGTTACCGCGCTCCCACTAACCTTTTTGTAGACACATGGTTCATCTATGTTTTTGATAAAACCAAACTCTTTGATTGTCTCAACAAAACAGATGTTGCATCTACGAGAAGCTTGCTTTAAACCATATATCATTCGCAGCAGCTTACACACTAGGTGTTCATTTCCCTTGGAAAGAAAACCCTCTGGCTGTGTCATATACACTTCCTCTTCAAGTTTCCCATTGAGGAAGGCCGTTTTCACGTCCATTTGCCAGATCTCATAGTCGTAGTAAGCAGCAATCGCAAGCAAAATCCGAATTAATTTTAACAGGGCTACATGCAAAAAAGTTTCATCAAAGTCAATCCCTTGCCTTTGTCTGAATCCTTTTGCCACGAGCCTGGCCTTACAGGTCTCCACCTGCCCATCTGCTCCAATCTTTCTTTTGTATACCCACTTGCACCCAATAGGCTTAACACCTTCAGGCGCCTCAACCAGAGTCCATACTTGGTTGGTATACATAGATTCCATTTTGGATTTCATGGCACTATGCCATTTCTCTGAGTCAACACTACTCATAGCCTCATTATAGGTCACAGGGTCGTCATTATCAATGATTGACAACTCATTGTCATTCTCAATGACAAGGCCATAATACCTCTGAGGTTGGCAAGACACTCTCCCTGACCTACGAATGGGCTGTTCCACAGAAGGTTGTTCAGTCTGAACAGGTGTTTCCAGTAGTTTGTGCTTCTTGAACTTCATCAAGTTCAATTTTGCTCCCACTGTTTCCTTCAAGGATAAACTGCTTTTCCAAGAAGGTAGCATGTCTAGAGACAAAAACCCGATGATCGGTGTAAAAGTAATACCCTAAAGTCTCTTTAGGATATCCCACAAAATTACATTTTACAAATCGAGATTCCAGCTTATCTAGGTCAACTTTCTTGACATAAGCTGGACATCCCCAAATCTTAACGTGTTTAAGACTCAGTTTCCTTTCTTTACATATCTTATATGGAGTTTGAGGAACAGATTTGGAAGGCACCTTATTCAGTAAATATGCTGAGGTTTCCAATACATAACCCCACAGGATTACTGGAAGATACGCATAGCTCATCATGGACCAAACCATATCTAACAAAGTTCGACTTCTCCTTTTAGATACCCCATTCAACTTTGGAGTATATGGAGGAGTCCACTTGGAGACTATACCATTTTCTTTGAGATAAGCTAGAAACTTTCCATTCAAGTATTCACCACCTCGATCTGATCGAAGAGTTATAATACTATGTTTGGTTTGTTTCTCCACTTTATACTTATATTCTTTGAACTTTTCAAAGGCTTCAGACTTGTGTTTCATCAAATACACATATGTGAATCTAGATCGATCATCTATAAAAGCAATGAAGTATGAAAATCCACCCATGGCTTGCGTAGACATTGTTCCACATACATCTGTGTGTACCAATCCTAGCAAATCTGCAGCCCTCTCTCCATGTCCACTAAATGGAGATTTGGTCATTTTACCCAATAGACAAGACTCGCATGTAGGATATGATTCAAAATAAAAGGGATCAAGTAACCTTTCCTTATGCAATGCCCGCAGTCTATTCTCACTAATATGACCAAGTCCGCAGTGCCACAAGAAAGTGAGATTTTCATCATCCCTTTTTCTTTTATTAGTATATTCAATTTGTAGTAAATTATGCTCTACGTCACATACATACAGACCATTATTTAAAATACCACTTCCATAAAGAACGTTATCTCTAAGAATTGAACATTTATTATTCTGAATAACAAACGAAAATCCAGCCAAGTCTAACGTGGAATAGAAATAATATTCCTCACAATCGAGGGAACAAAATAACAATTATTTAGAACAATAGTCTTGCCCGTAGGCATATGTAAATGAAATGATCCTACAGCTTCAGCAGCAACTCTTGCTCCATTTCCCATCCATAGAATCACCTCCTCTTCTTCAAGAGTCCTACTTCTCCTTAGTCCCTGCAATGAATTGTAAATATGAGAATCACAGGCGGTATCTAATACCCAAGTAGAAATTTGACTTAGTGACATATTAACTTCGATCATGAACATACCTGAATCAGAAGCGGTAGTCTCACTACCCTTCTTCTTCTTCAATTCTGCAAGGTAAACCTTGTAGTTCCTCTTCCAGTGCCCCACCTTGTTACAGTGAAAGCAAACAGCTTTGCTCTTGGGGTCTTCAGCTTTTGGTGGAACCGGCTTTTTCTCACCTACTTTCTTCTTCTTGGAAGGGTTCTTCTTCTTTTTCTTAGGATTGGAACCTTCACCAATTAGAAGAACATAACTCTTCTTAGGGGGGAAATTCGATTCTGCAGTCTTCAACATGTTGTGGAGTTCAGGCAGGCTGACATCCAGCTTATTCATGTGAAAGTTCACAACAAACTACGAGAACGAACTCGGAAGTGATTGTAAGACCAAGTCTTGGCTCAGCTCCCTATCCATGGCAAAACCATGTTGTCCAAGATGTTCAATCAAATTGATCATCTTAAGTACGTGGTCATTCACAGATGATCCCTCAGACATCCTACAACCGAACAGTTCCTTCGATATCTCATATCGAGCTGTCCTCCCAGCCACATCATACAACTCTTGTAGATGCATAAGGATAGTGTGAGCATCCATATGCTCATGTTGCTTCTGTAGCTCAATGTTCATGGAGGCTAGCATGATGCATTGAGCAATATTTGCATCATCTATCCACTTACGATACACAACATGTTCATCATTATGTGCATCGCTAGCACGTTCAGTAGGCTTAGGTGAGTCAAGCACATATTCCAGCTTCTCAACCCTGAGAACAATTCTCAAGTTTCGAAGCCAGTCAGCAAAATTAGGACCAGTCAACTTGTGAGCATCTAGTATACTCCGGAGTGATAGTGCAGAAGACATAACGAATATAGTAAATCTGTAAATGATGAACACATAACAACACTTAGCAAATATTCAATTTCATTTCAAGACACTATATGAATCGGGTCTTTATTCATAAGTGGCTCCCACTAGTTTATCTAATTTATACAACCCCTAAGTGAAAATTAAGCATTCATAATGCTAGTGGGAATAAGGATCTTACATTCCATCACACAACCTCGGCTGTAGCACGAAACGTCATGTGATGTTCAATAGGCAGACAACTCTTGTCAATTACATCTTATGTTATTCCCTAATAAAACTTTAGCCTCTTGAATAATTGAGTCACTGCTGTAGCACGACAAACTCAATATTCTAAGTCAAGTCTAACCAAACATTTCGTACAATTGAATCAGTCTCCAACGGCCCACGGCTGTAGCACATAATGACCTTTAGATTATAATTCAATGTACACATCTCTATATAATAAACAAGTATTTCTTATTTTGAAATCAAAGCCCTCGGCTGTAGCACGAAACAACAATGATTTAAAAATAAGAACCACTTTCTACCATGTTGGAAGGCTATGACCGATACAAGCCCGTTGTGTCATTGGCCAATTACTACTTGATATTATTTAATTTTAGAGGGATTATATTATGTTACAATCATAATCATATTATAAAGAGATTCTTTCAATTAGATTAAATATTTTAAATCAATAATCGATAATCAGATGATTCCCAGGTCGGGGGGAGCATTGTCAAGAGGCGTCACTTAATACCCCTTTCTTACAGATAGAAATCTGCTTTTGACATAATCATCCTTTCTCTCAATATTAAAAATTCATATTTAATTACGTGTTTCATAAACACAAGAATCTCATGATTGTATTCATAATATTATTGTTAAGGCAAGAAATGATTCCTATTCTAGATTTCTAGAGCACGCCTTATATTGATTTAATTTCACCTAAATCTATCATCGCATGTTAAACATAGGCATATATCTCATATATAAAATTAAATAAACAAGTAAATGTAAAGTGCAATAAAATAAATGTGTTTGGTTATGGACCCATCCTATGTGATCTATTCAAGCTCATGATAAAGATCAAGGTCAATCTAATATGGTGATGGAAATAAATATAACTACTTATTACATAAGTCTTCTTCTTTGTTTAGACTTCTTATATGCCTCGTCTTCTTCTTTGTATCACCTCCATTGGATAGCCTTCTTGAGTCTTCAATTACATTACATAGATTGAAAGTAAAACTAATCTAATGAACTTACAAGAATAACTCGAGTTACATTCGAGATTTATGATTACAAAGATTGACGACATGCAAGTCGTATTTAAAACCAAAACCAAACCCATTACACTAAGGTCGAAAGGCCATAACCATCCACCATGCTCATACAACACATTAAAGCATGTTAAAACACATAATCTGATCTTAACATATCATATTATCCATGATCTAATCATAAAAAATAATATGACAAAAATCAGAAAAATTAGAATCAAATCAGAAAAATAAGAATCACTGTTTACGGATAGTAAACGACATCAAACGCCTTACAGACGAGTCGTTGATAGCTTTAGCTATCAGTTTTGTTCAGACGCTCGTTTACCTATTGAATAGGGTATTCGTTTGCGTAAATCGGACACCAGACCCAGATTTCAGCAAATCTGCAGCAACCAATTCAGAATTCGTATCTAATATGATTCTCATAATTAGAATAAACATAAATCATGTATATATTAGTATATATACAGATTACATAATCATCTTATGATTATACAACTCACATGAATATCATATATTCAAAACCATACATATATAAGCATATTATATCAACATCAAATCATGACGAATCACTTACATGCTCATATATCGAAAACAGTTAAACAGATAAACGAATTAAAAACTTTTCGCAAGTAGCTATGATGCCATTGAAGGATTTTTAGCACATAAACGCAACAAAAACGTAAAATTAAATTTAGAAAAAAACCAAAACCCTCCGCAGGATCCATGCGAAAAATAATATTTAATTCATAGTTCAGTATGTTTACCTTAAGAAGCTTTACGTTAATGGAAAGATTGAGGTCTTTAATAGCGATCCAAGAACGATGAACGGAAATCCCTAGCAGCTGCTCCGCAAGTGTGAAGCACTCCACCGGTATCCACCAAGAGTACAATGTGATGGAGGAGGAAGAGGTTGAGAGAATTAGTTGCCTCCCTCTTGTTCTACTTTAGAATTAGGGTAATTAGTTGGGTTTTTGCAAATAGGGTTTATAATAGTATATTTATAAGAAGAATTTTCAGCTGAAATTTTTTCATAAAATATTATTATTATTAATCCTTTAATTGATTATTCTTATTAACCAATTAACTAATAATTAAAACACCTTTTAATCATTAATCCCTTTTCTAAACACTTTAGAAAAATAATTCTCTCACTTGATTTAATTTCCAAAATTAAATTCTTAATTAATAATATTAAGAATTAATTAAATCTCATTTAATCAATTATTAAATCTGCTAATTAATTATTTATTTCACAAATAAATAATTACCAGCCATTATTAATTAATTCCTCCACCATTAAATCATTCTCTTTTATGGTGTAACCCTGTAGGTTCAATATTAAGCCGGTAGTTCAAATAAATAATAATAAAACCATTTTATCATTATTTATATAAATTCTCTAATTCATTAAATATGATTAATTAATAAATTAATCATATTTATTCTACATCGTGAGGGATACTTCTCAGCATATCGCGACTATCCGGATAATACGAATTCACTGCTTAGAATACCAAGAACCTATTCAGTGAGTAGTTAGCGTATAATCAATTCCTTCTACCCTGCAATGTCATGATTAAATACAAGGCATGGAACTTGTGTCAAGCCTATCTTATTAAATCATTTTCTTTCCCATTCACTATGCTTAGTTCTATTTAATGTAAATTAGAAACTCCTTTCTAATTTCATTCACTAGTATTAAACATTCTCTTCCTTCACTGGAAGGGGTAGATCCTTTATTGATCATACACTATATTCGTGTACAAATTCCTATACCAGTAGAGCCCTTATAATTGTCCCTGGAGACTAAGAACTAAACCAAAGCATAGTTCAGTGTACACAAGATGACTATGATGACCTCAAGTCTAAGGATACTTGTACAACTATTATTATATGAACAATTGCTGACACGTGAGTGAACTCCATCAGTTGTTCAGCTGTGTGAGTCATGTTTAGTGAACTTATTATATAATAAGCACCTACATACTAGCTATAGTGTCACCACACAAATGTCTATGAGAACAGACATCCTTCATAATGAAGCAAGTATAGTATGTACCGATCTTTGCGGATTACTAATTACCAGTTAGTAATCCTACGACCAGGAAATATTTAAGTTTAAAGTTATCAACTTTTACGTCTCATTATTATGATCTCATCATATCCATAAAAAGCTTTACTCTAAACTATGATATATCTTTTTTAAACACTTAAATAGATAAAGCCCGCAATAAATCAAAACAAGTCTTTTATTAATATCAATGAAATCAAAACAGATTACATAAAAGTTATTCATAAATCATCATACATGATTGGACTTAGGACACATCTCTTTCAATCTCCCACTTGTACTAAAGCCAATCACTCTGGTATCTAATACCCATCTTGTCTTTATGACGATCAAAGTGACTTTGAAAAAGTGGCTTTGTGAGTGGGTCTGCTACGTTGTTATGTGTGTCAACTCTCTTGACGTTTCCTCTTTCAATACAATACAAGAAATGTTACCGCGCTCCCACTAACCTTTTTGTAGACACATGGTTCATCTATATTTTTGATAAAACCAAACTCTTATTTAATCATTTTCTTTCCCATTTACTATGCTTAGTTCTATTTAATGTAAATTAGAAACTCCTTTCAAATTTCATTCACTATGGCCAGAGATTCCTGAACTAGGATAAGTGGATCAGCACTGAACATTCTCTTCCTTCACTGGAAGGGGTAGATCCTTTATTGATCATACACTATATTCGTGTACAAATTCCTATACCAGTAGAGCCCTTATAATTGTCCCCGGAGACTAAGAACTAAACCAAAGAATAGTTCAGTGTACACAAGATGACTATGATGACCTCAAATCTAAGGATACTTGTACAACTATCACTATGTGAACAACTGCTGACACGTGAGTGAACTCTATCAGTTGTTCAGCTGTGGAGTCATGTTCAGTGAACTTATTCTATAATAAGCACCTACATACTAGCTATAGTGTCACCACACAAATGTCTATGAGAACAGACATCCTTCATAATGAAGCAAGCATAGTATGTACCGATCTTTGCGGATTACTAATTACCAGTTAGTAATCCTACGACCAGGAAATATTTAAGTTTAGAGTTATCATCTTTTAAGTCTCATTATAATGATCTCATCATAATCCATAAAAATCTTTACTCTAAACTATGGTATATCTTATTTAAACACTTAAATAGATAAGGCCCGCAATAAAATCAAAACAAGTCTTTTATTAATATCAATGAAATCAAAACAGATTACATAAAAGTTATTCCTAAATCATCATACATGATTGGACTTAGGACACATCTCTTTCATTTATGACACTTTATAATGCTCTATTAAGTTTTAAATTGATGCATTTGTACTCAAGTTGTTGAGTTGTTAAGTTATTGGAATAAAAGCTCGTGGAAAGCCGGCTCGAAGCAGCAAGGAAAAGAAGAATTCAGAAGTTTTTTCCAGAGGTACGGCACGCCCGCGCTGGTCAAGCGTGTGGCCGCGTCAGTTTGTTAGAAAGGCAGCGTGCCCGCGCTAGTCAACCGTGCGGCCGTGCTGGCTCAGGATTGCAAAATCCTGATTTTATTCTAAGTATAATTGGAGGACTTCTAGATTGCATGGGCTGCTATATATATTCAAATAAAGGACGTTTTCAAGAGAGAGACGATTCAACGAGGAGAGTCGTAAGAATACCGTGTTAGCACGATTCAACGAAGACGAAGAAGATCTTGTTTTTACTTGTGAATCTTTGTTCTAAGTTGTAACTTGGATGCTAGTTTTCTTATTTGTGAACCTTACTCTTGTTTTGTACTTGGTTTTGTTAATTCAGTCTAAAGACTACGTTTATTATACCATGCTTTCATCGGAACCGACATTGATGATGAGTCCGATTATGGGCTAATCTTTATTGTGGGGTTCTAGCGGATTTACTTATGGATTTCTTTAGTTAAATTGTTTTGATGCCTTAATGTGTGGTGATTGTATGATAACCTAGTATTGGTTATGCTTATTCTTCTTATAAGAGTCGTGAACTTGTAAGATAGCATGTTAATCTTTAATGAAACGATAATGAATTTAAGGATTTAGAACTTGCCATGCTAGCATAGGTTCATATGGTTATGCATGATTTGTAGGTAATTTTAACCATCTTACTTGCCCTATGTAATTATGATAGATAACTTGTGCTTTAAACCTTTATGTTGTCAAATTCTATAGACATATAGGGTCTCAATATGATTGGTGTCTATTCATCTTCTATCTCTTTTGTGGATGTCTGGTAGTATGTTATTCGTGCAACGAAAGTTGGCGTTTAGCAGTTTCATGTTATTTGATTAGTGTCATCACCATTGCATGCTAAGGTTAAGAATAATAAGGCTATTGAATAAAGTATTTAATAAAGTTAGAATCCCATATTTGTCTCATATACAACCCTCTTTACTCTCTTAGTTATAATTGTTAGTTTAATTCATAGTTATAATCAACCAAAATTGTTATCGTCTTAGTATTGGATAATAACCATATCATCGGTGCATAAGTGCATAAATTACATAGTTAACCAAAGCCAGTCTCTGTGGGAACAAACTAGAAACAATTTTATATTACTTACGAACGCATATAATTGCGTGAATTATTAGCGTGTGTTTAGCCCTAACAAATACAAGTACTTCAAAACTTTCTGGTGGATTGAACTTATCCACCAGAGATATATATTAAGTAGAGAACTATGTGTTACAATGTTGTACACAGCTGCATATAAGTTGAACTACAAGAATAGAGAAATTCTTTACAGATGTAGTGTCACGCCCCAAACATTTACAAAAGATAATATACGAGTAATTATATTAGTTAACGAAAGGAAGTAAATACATCTGAATCCAAGATCTTTACAGTTTAGGGTTTGGAACAGCCCAACACTATTAATTATTACAACCTGATTCCAATATCGAGTCCTCACACACAAAATCACTAACTACCTGAGCTCGAACATACGAATCGGTATCACAAGTCTTACACACTGTCTGCTTGAATCTAACCATATCCGCTAGCTATAATATCAGGATAAGCAAGTAGTGAGCCAAATGCTCAACAAGCGCTATAATATACATAAACAAGAATAATACATTAAAAATGGAATTGAAAGATTCAACAATATTGTATTAAGAGATAAACTTTTAGGATGATGGCATCTTTTATTGTAATAAAACCATTCAAACCCATTTCCTTATCAAAAACCATTTTATGACGCTACGGATTACAGTCGGTGATCAGCCGTGAAGTAATCCCGAACCTCGCTGGGTTCTAGAACATTAATGGGATCCCTAGGAAACTTTTAATCCTACAAATTAAGAGCGGAAAGGACTTGCATCTCAGTTCAGATCCACTATCTAAAGAAAATATTTGTCCCTCTTTCAGACTGGAAATCCAAATTTTAACTTTTTATTTTAAAAACTGATGCCAAGTGACGGTTAATTTCTTAAACGGTGAGCATATTTATCAAGGGTTCTAGATCAAATTTGAAGCACATGGAATAGGTCCACTAAATTTCAAGGCCATTATCAACTAGACTGTACTTTATCAAGGGAATTACAAGGTTTCTATTCACAAGGAATTTGACAATGAGATTTAGCAGGGTTATCGGATAGTATGAAGGAACTAAGTCAAACTAGGTTCAAAGTAATGGTTCCAGATAAGACATAGGTATTGAAATATAAAGAAGGTGAGCATCAGTTTAAAGTATAACAGGGTATCATGTTTTAGGGGTAAGAATTGGGTTATCAAGCAATCATGAACGACTTTTAAGGGATAGCTGACTTTTAGGTATCAAGTTAAGGTTACTGAGTATAACTTGGACAGGGTTCCACATCACAATTACTTGGTATATTAGCATGGTCTGACTTTTGAATTACTTGCATAGAAATCTCTAAACAAAGTTAAACTACTTGCAATAGATACTTGAGGGTTCATGGCATTTGCATATAATATGAAAGATAGATTTAAAAGCATTTAGATGATATACATCAAGGTGAATTAGAGTACTCGCATCATATATAAAAGCTGAGATAACACTATCTTGCAATATAAACAAAAAAGTAGGTTGAAACACTTGCCTTGAGAAAGGGTTGACTTGACTTGCAGGTGGGAGCAACTGGAGCTTCACTCGACTTTAATGGAAAGTTTACCCTCGTCTTGAGAGCCTACAAAAAATAATAATATCCTCATTATAATATATACTCACTAACTCAACCTAATTATAAACTGAAATTACGCACATTGGCACTTAGGCCTATATACAAATAAACGCTTATAATTACCTTATAAGCATAATAGTTCACATAGCCACTCATGTTCACATAGCACATTTAAGTACATAATAATATATCCATACACACTATATTGCATCACTAGGCTTGGATGATCTCACTCTACTTACTCAAGTCACTTAGTTATGCTAAACTAGCCAAAACTCTTAATATCGTCCTCATAACTCGAAGTGCCTTTTCTAAACCATCAAGTTCTTATGGGCCCTGACTTAGGCCTTACACTCTACTGACCTCATACTATATTACAACTATGGTGGTCAACCTAGGCCTCACTCATAAGTTCCCTAAAACTAATAGTTAAGTGATTTTGCTCATTATAGTGATTTCAGGGTGATACCAATGGGTTTATGAGTACAATTGACACACTTACACTTCAAGTTTACCTTTAAAATTCTACACTAGACTCTTCTGACCATAAGACAACTCTCAAACTTTTTATGGCTCAAGGGCCTAGCTTGGGCCTACCTGGGCCTAAGCTTAAAGTCCAATGTTCCCCTGTTTTCTGGACAGAAAAGTGTCATGTTTTGCACTAACTTATGACACATGATTCTAACTCAATTCCTATGAACTATGGTTGGAAAAACTCTTATGACACTCCCTCTAACTAGGGCTAACCAAGGCCAAGTGAGGGCCTACCCATGACATGGTCAAAACTTCTCATTTCTAAGTTGCAACAATGTTAAGAAGGAAATTCACAAATAGGAAGGGGAGAATCTGATTTGTAATGAGATATAACAGAACCCTAAGTGGCTTACTTCGGGTTCATAACTCTCTCACAGGAAAAAAAATAAGCAACTTATGGAATAGGAAACAATTACTCTGGAAATAAAATATATCTCAAGAAGGAAGTATAAGGGTTCAAAGATACAAACCACGGTACTGATGCGTATTCACTATGAAACTTGGCTGTCATAGCAGTCATCGACTATTACACTATCCAAACTCACTAAGGTCACACACTCGGTCCAACGACAATACCTAGACATACAAGATATGATATCCAATGATAATATTGGTATCTCCTCGGCCCACACATCCAGGGTCGGCTCACAGGCTGAGCTCTCACGATCAAATTCATTTTTCTCGAGAATAAAACTAAAAATCTCTATCGGGTATTACCAATAATGCATATATGAAGGAAACGTACTCTAGGTTAGGGCAGTTCAAGTCAATTCTCAATAAACGTCAGGGTTATGTTTCGGAAACCCTTGACTGAACTCATAGACTCGCTCCTCTGACTGAGTTGCTGACTCAATACTTCATATTTACCTTCATACACCATTTTAACTCTAATCTTAACCTAAATTAGGGACTCAAACCTGTAGCTCTGATACCAACTGTGACGGCCTCAACCCGGGGTCAGGAGTTGACGTCACCCATAACAATAATAATAAACATAATATAATCCAAATCACTAATTATACATAACCATGACCCCTTTTTCCAAGACCTTTTCCAGGTTTAAGTATGATTTAGGTTACAACCCTTACCAAACCGACTTACAACACATCATCCTGACGCAACTAACTTATTACAGCAACTTAATAGACCATCTTCGGTCCCCCACAACTACCTCAGAGGAGCCTGACATGGAAGAAACTGGAACTCTGCCCTGACTACCGCGAAAGAATCTCCTAGGCATCTGCAAAAACATTCTGCAAGGGTGAGCAATCAATTGCTCAGCAGTACCACTATATGAATAACAAGTAAAGCAATTTATGATAAAACAATGTTAGGAACAGAAATCATAACTTGTTTGCAAAAGCAGGGTAAACATTCATAAACTGGATATTCAAAATTAGAATGCTCTGAAAAATAATATCATCAGTTGTGTGGTGTGCAAAAATACCAGAGTTCAATTTTAGCATGCCATTTCCTTTCCAAAACCACTGTCCCATTACTCGAACCATAAATCATCTGTCCCGTTACGGGGACCACAAAACTATTCATTTCGTTACGGGAACCATTAAACCAAAATCAGATATAATATTGGACGAATCCTAGGGACAGCTGTTCAGTCTATCCCACCATAATTTGTTCCGGAACTCAGAGACTAGCTATGTCTCTATTATGCTGGACTAAGCGGCCTACCGGTGCGCGTATCCGACTTAGCCTCTTACGCATCCATGTTGGGCCGTTACCTAATAACGGGCCTCTTACGCAACTAACCATCCAATATCGGATCCGTTTTAATCCAGTTTTTACAATCAATTACACCTATCTCTTTTTAAACAATTACAACACTCATTCTAAAATCCTTTTCAATTTTTTTTAATCACAATCTAGAGATAGGCATTTTCAGAATTTACTTTTTCCCCAAAATATCAGTTAATAAAATATAATTAAATATGGGGAATATGTAACTTAAAATGTTCTGTTCCATTACGAGATTAAAGCATTAGCTATTCACATATACTGAACAATAAGAGAATGGTCAGGGTACTTGCCTTGCAGAGCTTTACAACTATTATTGATCGACTCTGAGCCGAGTCGGACGCTCAGGCTTTATCGTCTAACCACTAGTTCACCTTGGATTCGACTTCAATATTCAGGCTCTTCGGTTGAAACTCTACTGAGCTTGTTGACTAATCACTAGGTTATCTTTAGTTCTATATCGATTCTTGAGTCTTTCCACTAGAACCTACATAGTCGAAATACCCTACGTTAGACGTCTAGGTATGCTTGACATATCCTCACTAATAAACCTACCCATACGATATAACAGCTCGACTCATACTTAAATGTACTATTATAATACATTCAACCATCAGGGTTCTCATACTCAAAACTCGACTCGATGATCATTTTCGAAAAACGCATATACTCGTTGTTTTAGAAAACAAGTTGTCGGTCATATTTTACAAAGTATTTATTTAATATTATATAATCATTTACATTCGACTGGTAGTTCCGATATTTTATAGGATATGCCCTCGAAAATCGGGCAGCGTCTCCTTTGCTTATCGGACTACCCGTCAAATACAATCGACATCAATACATAACAACCACAATAGTCCAGAATCACAATCCTACCAAATCACAACATCAATCCAGTTATGCATCTCGATCCTTGATATAACCGTTACATTTTAATAAAATATTTTCATTCTGAAAATAATGTCACGAATTAAATTTGTTTATTTTATAAAGATAGGACTTAGATCAAAATCATCACTGTCCACCGTCGACTCACCGAAATTCATCGTCAATGGCGGCGAAATTTTTTTTCACACGAAATATTCATATCACGAATATTATTCAAAATTAATTTCCTGCAACAAAAATCCAAAAATTTCAGATCACAGCACGCACAACAGATTGCAAGCCAACAAAACCAACACGCGCCACACGCGCACAAGAACACACACACACCAACTGCAATATACTCGCATATGTGTATATATATACAAATAAATTACATGATTGAACTAAGACACAAGCCGGAACAGAGCATCACCGAAAAAGAAAAGAAAAAGAAAGCAGCCGAAAAAAGAAATGCCGACAACTTACCGGAAAAGCGCAAGAGCACAAACGGTGACAAGGGGAACAGAGGGGGAGGTATGGAATTAATAGGGAGGGATACAGAACACGAGGAAGAGAGATTAAGCTCTCAGTAATTCGAGTCCACAGAAAGAGATCGAGGCCGAGAGGAGAGATTGTAGAGAGATGGAGGAGTTAAGAAAGAGAATGGAGTGATAAGGAGATGTTTTATTATAATCTTTTTTTTATAAATCTGATAAATTCAAGAAGCTGCCACATTTCAATAATTTAACGAAATCATAACACGTGTCTTGTTTTCTAATGTAGCCTCAAATTTGGTTCGTGCTCTTGCAAAAATAACGACCAAACCTACGAATAAAAATTAATCCAACACCTACCAAATTAGTCTTGAAATATTACATATATTCCGAATTTTATAAAAACATAAATTTTGTAATTTTTAAATAGTTTTTGGAACATAATTTATACCCGCTTTTATCAATTAAACGAATCAACGCGCGGGTGAAATTAATCCTAAAAATTTCCAAAATAATTTTAAAATTTTCGGAATATACCAAACTTAAATAAATATGATTAGCATAATTTTTAAAGAATCCTAGAATTAAATACAGATTTACCAATAAATGATATCAGAAAATCATACAGGGCTAAAAAATTAATGAAATATTGATTTCTAAATTTTATAAAATCCCAAAAATAGTTATTGTAATTATAAAAGTATACAAACAATTTTAGAAATAATCCAAGTATTTATGAAAATAAATATGCCCCAAAACCACTTTTACAAGTAACAACGAGGCAATTCAACTCAACAAACAATTATACAGATAATCCCTGGACACCAACAATCTTACATAATTAATAACAAGATAATAACCAACTTACAGAGCCCATACACATATTTTATTTACTTAAATATTCAATAATTACACATTTAAATAATACTAAAAATATACGAGTTGTTACAGTGTGCACCTCACTAAATGGTTGGGTTTCTCTAATTTGTGACTTCTAGACTCAATTATACCCCAATTCTTAACTCCCCGTGGCTTGGGCCTAACAATGCCTAAGAAATGCCCATTCAAAATCAACACAAAACTCACATGCAAATCTTGAAAAAATTTCAGGATTCTATCGTAGCCTTTCCACCTTAACTCCCACTTTAAAACCATGAATTAAATCTCAACCAAGGCAAATTTACTACTATAAGACTCTAAACTAAGGCCTCAACCAATAATGGAGATCATTCATGCCCTATAGTCCCAACATGCAAAATAAAACTTAACATGCAACTCAAGATGATCACTAAATCAAGTTTGACAAAACAAGAGGGTTATTAGCTCATAAATTCGACTTAAAATACTTAACTACTTCAAAAGATCATGCACACTACCTTTTAACAACAAAGATCAAGCATAATATCAAGGAAATAATTCGTTTTAAGCACATATAAGGTCGAATTTAACACAAAATAAGCATGCATGTACATTTTCGAAAAGAAGAGCATATATAACATGATTATACTTGAAAATAATGCCCTATCTCTAATATGCAAAGTAGAATATGACTTTAAAACTAAATATCAGTAGCATGCAATGGTTTTAAAAGAGTTTTATCCGTGGAAACACTTAGTTTATGCACATAAAAAGTATATCTCATAGAGAACTCTTTAATCCACATGAATTAAGAGTTTCTCTTTGGAGATCGCATAAAATCAAGACATGTAAGCATTAAACTTCATCTCCTAAGCATGTAAATTCTTGTAAAGTGTATATTATATGAATGGGTAATGGAATTACACTAGAATGGAAAGGATTTGATGTCGAAAAATTGAGGGAATGGGGGAAGGGGCTTCGGCCGATTGAAGAAAAAGAGAGGGGGAGGAGAGAAAATTTGAGAGTGAAAATGATGAGCTTGAGTGGAGTGTGGTTTTTGGTTAACTCCTCTCTTTATGGTTTGTCATGCATTAATTCAATAGTGGAATTTGGAATGTACTAAAGTGCCATTCTCCAATAACCAAGCAAAAGTGCATGCAAGGGTAGTTTAGTCTTTTGGTCGATAGAAGAAGGTTAGTGGGGTATGAATTGTCTCTTATGTCCTTTTAAATTGAATTTGAGGGTATTTGCATGCATGGGAAACTAAGTAATTTGCAATTTAAAAATCAACTAATTTATATAAAACAATTTTTATAAATATAAATGCACCCCCATAAATCTCAAAATAAATATCATAAAATAGCTTATGATTTTAGAAATTTAATGATATAAAATTTGAAAGTTTATTGTTAAAAGATTTTTAAAATCTATTTTTCATATAAAATGAAGTACTTTTGATTATCATTTAAAAATACTAAATGATAAGATTTTCTTTTCAAATTTTTTATATAAATTAATACATTAAACACTTAGTTTATAGGCACTCAGTCATATAGATCATCCACATTTATAATTCCATACAATTTCAATTTTAATTATAAACACATAATTATATATAGATAGGGTTTAGAAATACTGGTCGTAACATCCTCTCCCCCTTTAAGGATTCTGTCCTCAGAATCTAGGAGAATAAGTGAGGATACCGGCTACGCATATCCGACTCTAGTTCCCACGTTGACTCTTCAACCTTGGGATTTCTCCAAAGTACTCTTACCAACTTGACCAACTTATTTGTAAGACTTTTCTCTTGCCTGTCGAGTATTTTGACAGGTTGCTCCATAAATGACAGGTCTGCCTGAATCTCTATAGGTTCATATTCTATCACATGGTTGGCATCAGGATTATACTTCTTAAGTAATGACACATGAAACATGTTATGCACATGCTGATACCGAGACGGAAAAGCTAATTCATAGGCCACCTTCCCTACTTGACTCAAAACTTCAAAAGGACCAATAGATCTAGGTGATAACTTCCCTTTCTTTCCAAATTGAGACAATCCTTTTCTCGATGATACTTTTAGCAATACAGCTTCACCTACTTGGAATATGATATCCTTACATGCCGGGTCTGCATATTTTCTTTGCCTATCTTGAGCAATAAGTAATCTCTTCTGAATCAATTTGACTGTCTCATGCATTTGTTGCACCAATTCCGGGCCTAAAATCTTTCTTTCTCCCACTTCATCCCAACTGGTTGGTGATCTGCATTTCCGTCCGTATAAAGCTTCGTATGGTGGCATGCCAATACTGGTATGATAGTTGTTGTTATAGGAGAATTCTACCAATGGCAGGTGGTCGTCCCAACTTCCCGCAAAATCAATCGCACAGCTACGCAAATGTCTTCAATTATTTGAATTGTCCTCTCGCTTTGACCATCAGTCTGCGGATGATACGATGTACTCATATTCAACGTGGTGCCAAGACTTTCTTGAAATTGCTTCTTGAATCTCGAGTTAAATCGTGGATCTCTGTCCGAAACTATTGATACGGGTACGCCATGTCGTAATACGATTTCACGCACATACAGGTGGACCAATCTGTCCAATGAAGACCTCTCGTTAATCGGAAGAAAATGTGCCGACTTCGTAAGGCGATCAACAATAACCCACATAGCGTCATGTCCAGATTTCGTTCGTGTTAATCCTACTATAAAGTCCATGGCAATGTTTTCCCATTTCCATTCTGGAATCTTTAAAGGCTGAATTAATCCACTTGGTCTTTGATATTCTGCCTTCACTTTCTGACAAGTATAGAACCTCGCAACCCATTCTGCTACTTCTCGCTTCATATTTGGCCACCAAAAGTTCTGCTTCAAGTCCTGGTGTGCTTCCCTGATAGATTGAAAATCTAGAATTATAAGCTTCTTGCAATATCTCATTCTTCAATTCAGTCACATGTGGAATCCAAATTCTTGAGAAGAACCTTAATATACCTTGTTCATCCCTTGGAGTACAAATATCTTCTCCGGTCAGTTCATTATTCTCATGTTTCATAACTTCCTCCTGACATTTCTTTATCTTTTCCAACAATGATGGCTGAAAAGTCATAGTATGAAAAATCTCCTCAGCTTTTCCGCAAACACACAGTTCTAATTCAAATCTCCTGATTTCTCTAGATAATTCCTTTGATACCACTGCCATATTCAACATCTTTTTCCTACTCAAAGCATCAGATACCACATTTGCCTTTCCCAGATGATAATTTATCAAGCAATCATAGTCGTTAATTAATTCCAACCATCTTCTTTGCCTCATATTGAGCTCCTTCTGAGTGAAAATATACTTCAAACTCTTATGATCCGTGTAAAGCTCACACCTTTCTCCGTAAAGGTAATGTCTCCAGATCTAAGTGCAAATACTATAGCTGCTAATTCCAAGTCATGTGTAGGATACTTCAATTCATGTGGTTTTAACTGTCTTGACACATACGCAATCACCTTGTTGTGTTGCATTAGCACGCAACCCAAGCCCTTATGTGAAGCATCACTGAAAATCATAAAGTCTCCTTGATCGCGTGGTAATACTAGTACCGGAGCTGTAACCAACATTTGTTTCAATTCTTGAAAACTATCTTCACATTCTGCATTCCATTGAAATTTCTGATTCTTCCTAGTCAACTTAGTCAATGAAGTGGCGATTCTCGAGAAATCTTTAACAAATCTTCTATAATATCCCGCCAATCCTAGAAAACTTTGCACTTCTGTAGGTGTCTTTGGTCTCTCCCAACTCATAATTGCCTCAATCTTTGCCGGATCCACTTTGACTCCTTCATTTCCAATAACATGTCCCAAAAATTGAACTTCCTTTAACCAGAACTCACACTTAGAAACTTGGCATACAATTTCTCTTGTCGGAGTATCTCCAATGCTAACCATAGATGCTGCATATGTTCTTATTCTGACTTTGAATATATAAGAATATCATCAATGAATACCACTACAAACTTGTCCAAATACTTTTTAAATACCCAATTCATCAAATCCATAAATGCTGCAGGAGCATTAGTCAACCCAAAAGGCATTACTAAGAATTCATAATGTCCGTATCTTATTCTGAATGATGTCTTCGGGATGTCGTCTTATTTGATCTTCAATTGATGGTATCCTGATCTTAAATCAATCTTGGAAAAACACTTAGCTCCTTTCAGTTGATCAAATAAATCATCTATCCTTGGTAGCAGATAACGGTTCTTAATCGTCATCTTATTCAACTCCCAATAGTCTAAACATAACCTCATGCTTCCATCCTTCTTCTTTACGAATAGAACAGGTGCTCCCCATGGTGACGTACTTGGATGTATCACTCCTTTGTCCAATAATTCTTGTAGCTGGCTCGCCAACTCTTTCATTTCTGCTGGTGCCATTCTATAAGGTGCCTTCGAAATTGGTTTCTTGCCTGGAGCAAGGTTGATCTCAAACTCAATCTGTCAATCGGGTGGTAAACCTGGTAGTTCATCTAGAAACACATCTGGAAATTTGTTGACTACGGGGATATCTTCCATGCGGAGGCTCTCTCTTTCTAAATCCACTACATAGGCTAGGAATGATTCACAACCTCTCCTAAGCAATTTCTTAGCGTGGACGATTGTAAGAAACAGTCGTTCTTGCCTCTGACCCTTAAATCCCACTTTTCCTCCAATCTCTGTCTTTAAATATACTTTCTTAGATTTACAATCTATCTGGGTGTTATTCTTCCCTAACCAATCCATGCCTAAGATTATGTCAAACTCCCCTAACTTGAAAAGTATCAAGTCTGCTGAAAATTTATGCCCCGAAATATCAATCTCACACTTAGGATATAATTGACTCACATGAATCTTCTATTGGTTCACAATTATCACATCTATTACCTCGTTCAGGGTCATTTTATCACATTTAAGTTTATCAATGAAAGTTTCTGATATAAAAGATCTAGTAGCTCCAGAATCAATCAATACTTTAGCTTCAACATTATTCATTAAAAGTTTACCTGCTATCACCTCAGAATTCTGAACAGCGTCCTTCATCTTTAAATCAAATTTCCTTGCTGTCGCTTGCGGAGTTGCAGTAGATGGTAGAGGTAATTCCAATACCTCAGCTGGCGTGCTTGCACTAGTACTTGCCACGTTCATCAAAGCCTTGACTGGTCCAGTTGACTTGCATTCCCTAGCCATATGTCCAGTCTTTCCACACTTATAGCATGTAACTCCCGGCTTCTGTATTTTACACTCGTTAGCCAAGTGTCCCTTCTGATTGCATCTATAGCATGTCATGTTCAACTTATTACACACTCCTGGATGTCTTTTTCCACAATGCTTGCACTCTGGTCTCTGAAATCTATTTTCTCCAACTTGTCCTTGGCTTGACTGGTTGTCCCCCTTAGAATCTTGTCTCTTGTTTAAATTTCCCTTCTTTTGAAAATTTCCGCCTTTGTGGAATCCAATCCTTCTCATACTCCTGTCTTGTGAGCTTTCGGCTTCAGATTTCTCTCCATAAAATGGAACCTTTCTCTTCTTGTTTTCCTTTTCTTTCCTTGATTGTATCCCATTACTCTCAATCAAAGCAGCCTTCTGTACTACTCCAGCATAAGTATCAAGGTCAAACATAGCCACTTTATCTCTGATCCAAGGCTCTAATCCTTGTTGGAATCACTTTGCTTTCTCTTCCTCAGTGTTGGTATACTTCATCACAAACCTTAACAGCCCCGTAAACTTCTTCTCGTACTCCAATATAGACATACTTCCTTGCTTCAATTCAAGAAGTTTAAGCTCCATCTGATTCGGCATATACTTAGGGTAATACTTTTCCTGGAATAACCTCTTAAACCTTTCCCAAGAAACCGACTGATTTTTCTCCATAGCTTTCACTGAATCCCACCAATATATGACTTCCCCTTTCAGAAAATAAGTAGCATATGGCATCTTCTGATCTTCTCCTAACTGAACCAATTCAAAAGCTCTTTCAATTTCCCTAATCCATGTATTAGCTATTACCGGATCAGTGGTATCATGAAATGCAGGTGGATTCATATTCTGAGAAGCTTTGAAAGTAATAATTTGTCGAGGTGGTACTGGTGGATCAGGTGGTTGGTGTGGATCATGGTTATCTTGGTTTTCAAATTGTTGTTGAAGAGTTAGTTGTTGTTAAGCTATAGCGTTTATTTGTTGTTGTAAGGTTTCCAGTCGAAGAATATTAGGATCTGTGGTAGAAGTTGTTGTCGAGTTCTTCTTTTTAGGTGGCATGATCCTGAAATAAAAGTTATACCAAAACAGGTATGAACAATACATAAAATTTCATGGTTATGGTGTCACAAGTCATTATATTCATTCAATCGGGTTTCAAATTAAACAATAAGGGTGATGCATATAAAAGCATAAGAACAATTGAAAGCAAATAGAACGATAGTGCATAATTATTGAAATTAGGGTCAAGGTATATCAAGATTGGAATAGAGTCTGAATCTAGGGATAACATGCTTAATTAAAGGAAATAACAGGGAATTCTACAAAGTCCAATAATACAACGACATGAAAAGTAGATAATGGAAGGAACTAAGGCTACACTCCATCAGAACGGGGTCCGATAGTCTTCTCTTCATGAAGTATCTTCACAATGCACTAGAGCTCGTACGCAATCATCTGGAAAGTATACTGGCTGGTACGGTCTCGGTGCGATGACATCTCATCAAGCTTAGTGTTAACGTACTGAACTAAGGTCTCAAATCTCGCAGTCATCTGCTCCTTAGGCTTTCCTTCATAGTTTCGGCTGTCCGGATACACGTTCTTCAATCACTCTAACATTCGATCATACTTGGCCTAAAGCCTGTCGAACTCACGCCTCAACTCAGCATTCACGGAGAAAACAATTGTGTCAGACGGTTCAGAAGATGATGAGGAATGCGCCCTTTGCTGCCAAACAATATATAGATATATATATATATAAGAGAATTAGTAGAGTACGACTCGAATATCCTATACCTACACTCTCGTATAATATTCTATAAATCTATATACATATATAACCTATTTCGGCTGTCCAGGGACTCTAAACCTGGCTCTGATACCAAAACATGTCACGCCCCAAGCATTTACAAAAGACAATATACGAGTAATTATATTAGTTAACAAAAAGAAGTAAATACATCCGAATCCAAGATCTTTACAGTTTAGGGTTTGGAACAGCCTAACATTATTAACTATTACAACCTGATTCAAATATCGAGTCCTCACACACAAAATCACTAACTACCTGAGCTCGAACATACGAATCGGTATCACAAGTCTTACATGATCTCTGCTTGAATCTAACCATATCTACTAGCTGTAATATCAGGGTAAGAAAGTAGTGAGCCAAATGCTCAACAAGCGCTATAATATACATAAACAAGAATAATACATTAACAATGGAATTGAAAGATTCAACAATATTGTATCAAGAGATAAACTTTCACGCTGATGGCATCTTTTATTGTAATAAAACCATTCAAAACCATTTCCTTATCAAAAACCATTTTATGACGCTACGAATTACAGTCGGTGATCAGCCGCGAAGTAATCCCGAACCTCGCTGGGTTCTAGAACATTAATGGGATTCCTAGGCAACTTTGCTCGGTTCTAGAACATTAATGGGATCCCTAGGCAAATTTTAAGTCTACAAATTAAGACCGGAAAGGACTTGCATCTCAATCCAGATTGACTATCTAAAGAAAATATTTATCCCCCTTTGGGACTGGAAATCCAAATTTTAACTTTTTATTTTAAAAACCGATGCCAAGTGACAGTTAATTTCTTAAACGGTGAGTATCTTTATCAAGGGTTCTAGATCAACTTTGAAGCATAGGGACTAGGTCCACTTAATTTCAAGGCCATGATCAACTAGACTATACTTTATCAAGGGAATTGCAAGGTTTGTATTCACAAGGAATTTGACAATGAGATTTAGCAGGGTTATCGGATAGTATGAAGGAACTAAGTCAAACTAGGTTCAAAGTAATGGTTCCAGATAAGACATAGGTATTGGAATATAAAGAAGGTGAGCATCATTTCAAAGTATAACAGGGTATCATGTTTTAGGGGTAAGAATAGGGTTATCAAGCAATCATGAACGACTTTTAAGGGATAGCTGACTTTTAGGTATCAAGATAAGGTTATTGAGTATAACTTGCACAGGGTTCCACATCACAATTACTTGGTATATTAGCATGGTATGATTTTTAAATTACTTGCATAGAAATCTCCAAGCAAAGTTAAACTACTTGCAATAGATACTTGAGGGTTCATGGCATTTGCATATAATACAAAAGATAGATTTGAAATCATTTAGATCATATATATAAAGGTGAATTAGAGTACTTGCATCATATATAAAAGCTGGGCTAACACTATCGTGTAGTATAAACAAAAAGGTAGGTTGAAACACTTGCCTTGAGAAAGGCTTGACTTGACTGGAAGGTGGGAGCAACTGGAGCTTCACTCGACTTTAATGGCAAGTTTACACTCGTCTCGAGAGCCTACAAAAAATAATAATATCCTCATTATAATATATATTCACTAACTCAACCTAATTATAAACCGAAATTACGCACATTGGCACTTAGGCCTATATACACATAAACGCTTATAATTACCTTATAAGCATAATAGTTCACATAGCCACTCATGTTAAAATAGCACATTTAAGTACATAATAATATATCCATACACACTATATTGCATCACTAGACTTGGATGATCTCACTCTACTTACTCAAGTCACTTAGTTATGCTAAACTAGCCAAAACTCTTAAAATCGTCCTCATAACTCGAAGTGCCTTTTCTAAACCATAAAGTTCTTATGGGCCCTGACTTAGGCCTTACACTCTACTGACCTCATACTATCTTAAAACTATGGTGGTCAACCTAGGCCTCACTCATAAGTGCCCTAAAACTAATGGTTAAGTGATTTTGCTCATTATAGTGATTTCAGGGTAACACCAATGGGTTTATGAGTACAATTGACACCCTTACACTTCAAGTTTACCTATAAAACTTCTATACTAGACTCTTTTAACCATAAGACAACTCTCATACTTGGTGTGGCTCAAGCGCCTAGCTTGGGCCTACCTGAGCCTAAGCTTAAAGTCCAATGTTCCCTTGTTTTCTAGACAAAAAAGTGTCCTATTTTGCACTAACTTATGACACATGATTCTAACTCAATTCCTATGAACTATGGCTTGAACAACTCCTATGACACTCCCTCTAACTAGGGCTAACCAAGGCCTAGTGAGGGCCTACCCATGACATGGTCAAAACTCCTCATTTCTAAGTTGCCACAAAACTGTCCCCTGCTGGACAGATTCTAAATTTTGGGTGTGCACCTCACTAAATGGTTGGGTTTCTCTAATTTGTGACTTCTAGACTCAATTATACCCCAATTATTAACTCCCCATGGCTTGGGCCTAACAATGCCTAAGAAATGCCCATTCAAAATCTACACAAAACTCACATACAAATCTAAAAAAAATTCAGCATTCTATCCTAGCCTCTCCACCTTAACTCCCACTTAAAAACCACGAATTAAATCTCAACCAAGGAAAATTTACTACTATAAGACTCCAAACTAAGGAATCAACCAATAATGGAGATCATCCATGCCCTATAGTACCAACATGCAAAATAAAACTTAACATACAACTCAAGATGATCACTAAATCAAGTTCGACTAAACAAGAGGGTTATTAGCTCATAAATTTGACTTAAAATACTTAAATAATTCAAAAGCTCATCAACACTACATTTTAACAACCAAGATCAAGCATAATATCAAGGAAAAAATTTGTTTTAAGCACATATAAGGTCGAATTTAACATAAACTAAGCATGCATGTACATTTTCGAAAAGAAGAGCATATATAACATGATTATACTTGAAAATAATGCCATATCTCTAACATGCAAAGTAGAATATGAATTTAAAACTAAATATCAGTAGCATGCAAAGGTTTTTAAAAGAGTTTTATTCACGGAAACACTTAGTTTATACGCATAAAAAGTATATCTCATAGAGAACTCTTTAATCCACATTAATTAAGAGTTTCCCTTTGGAGATCACATAAAATCAAGACATGCAAGCATTAAACATCATCTCCTAAGCATGGAACTTCTTTTAAAGTATATATTATATGAATGGGTAATGGAATTACACTAGAATGGAAAGCTTTTGATGAAAAAAAAAGAAGGGAATGGGGGAAGGGGCTTCGGCCGAATGAAGAAAAAAAGAAGGGGAGAAGAGAAAATATGAGAGTGAAAATGGTGAGCTTGAGTGGAGTATGGTTTTGGGTTAACTCCTTTCTTTATGCTTCATCATGCACTAATTCAATAGTGGAATTTGGAATGTACTAAAGTGCCCTTCTCCAATAACCAAGCAAAAGTGCATGCAAGGGTAGTTTAGTCTTTTGGTGGATAGAAGAAGGTTAGTGGGGTATGAATTGTCTCTTATGCCCTTTTAAATTAAATTGTAGGGTATTTGCATGCATGGGAAACTAAGTAATTTGCAATTTAAAAATAAAATAATTTATATAAAATAATTTTTATAAATATAAATGCACCTCCATAAATCACAAAATAAATATCATAAAATAGCTTATGATTTTAGAAATTAAATGATATAAAATTTGAAAGTTTATTGTTAAAATATTTTTAAAATCGATTTTTCTTATAAAATGAAGTATTTTTTACTATCATTTAAAAATACTAAATGATAAGATTTTCTTTTCAAATTCTTTTTATATAAACTTATACATTAAACACTTAGTTTATAGGCACTCAGATATATAGATCATCCACATTTATAATTCCATACAATTTTAATTTTAATTATAAACACACAATTATATATAGATAGGGTTTAGAAATACTGGTCGTAACATGTAGCTTTTTCTATTTCTCTGGCTATTGCTTACTTGCTTGGATAAAGTTCTACTTGCTACCCTTGGTTTATATATTACCAAGTTACATGATAAAGAGATAAACAAAATAAGACAAAATGTTTCTAATCTCATGCTTCTTCATTTCTCAATCCGTCATCTTTGAATATCTTCAGTTTAGCATGGAATTGGAAATGCTTTTTTATTCTCTAAAACCTGAATTAGGCTGCCACATTCCATTTGCATAAAGCCAATGCATGTGACTATCAAGTCACTATCAACTGCTCTTTTGAATTTGATCATCCGTTGAAATTTTGGTTGATCATCAGTCGAAACTTCATTGGATCATCCGTTGAAACTATGGTTGATCATCCGTTGAAACTCAGTGAAACATCCATTGAGACTGTCTTCATGGCAGTTAACTCTATTTCATTTATACAATATTACAAGGCATCTAATATATACAATTAACCAACATATCTTGCATATCAATCTAGTAGTCAATATGACTTAAACATTTTACAACATCTAGTTCACTAAGGCATTACAATATGAAGAAATGTGCTACTAAACTCAGTATTACATAAGCTACTCTTTCAATGGATGTTGAAAGTGATCATCCGTTGAAAGCTACAATTACACTAAAGAATATCTACTAAGTATTTTGTTTAACTTATCATCAAGTTCACAACATATTCTAACAATCTCCCCAAATTTATGTCTACTAGAATTGTAGTCATAAATTAAGAGAAACTCGATGATAACAAAACACTCTTTGACTACAGACTTAATTGTAGTAGATAAAATTTGTAAGTGTTGCAAATTATTGACAAACATATAGAGGAAGGTTTGTAAAGAATCTCACAGATCATCTTCAAGGTGCTCCTCTAGGTTGAGCAAATTTAGATTATTTACTTGATTGTCTTGACCTCTTTTCTAGCTTCACATTATTTTCTTCAATTTGATATTGGAGTTGCTTGTAGAACTCAAGTTCATCTTCAATTATCTGATCCAGCTTCTTTTGCATCTCTATGAGAGTTTCATTGCTTGAAATCTTTAGTTGATCTTCCAATCTGAAGAATCTTCTGATGCATTTTTCATCTTTGAACTCCATTATCTAGTAAGGCCTCAAATGCACCCTATCTCTATTAAAAGGAGTTGTCAATACTCTTGGAAGTGCATTTGGTCCTCTCCAGCTATTTCTTATATCCTCAATCTTGTTTAGTACCATTTTCTTGGCAACTATGTTAAATCCAAAGTTTTTCTTGATTGAGGAGAAGATAGTCACCAAAGTAGAATAGCCTTCATTGAGGATTCTATAAAGGGGCCATGTCATTTATCTTCCACCCTTGTACCTGAAGACTAATATTTATGGAAGACGTCTGTAAGCATCAATAGCTCTAACTTCATCTATTTCTTCCACATAAAGATTTATGTCTGAGAATTCTTTGATGTCACAGATGAAAAGTTGATCTCCCTTGTTGACAATGGGTTTGGGTTTGGCCACTGACTTTGATTGAAGTTTGACAGGCTTGGTCTTCTTGATATCTCTTTTTTTTATCTTTCTTGGCTTGACTTAGATTGGAATGTTTAGGTCAGGAAGAGGCAGGTTGTCCCAATCTATGGGTTCATCCTTGGGAATTACAGGTTCACCTTGGAAAGTTATGTTGGGATCAACCTTGAATTCAGCCTCCTTTACTGTAGGTATGGATGGTTGACTTGATGTTGTAGATTGGACATGCATGTAACTTTCCTTATCATCATTGAAATCCAGCTTCCTCTTGGATGGGAGTTTGTATCTAAATCTCCTAGTCTGCTTTGGTTTTTCTTGCTTTCCTTCAATCATATTCTCAGATGTCTCAGTTGACAATACAGCTTATGTGATTCCAGGATTCTTATCTTGGTTCCTGGCATCTAAAGCAACTTGCTTTTGTTATTGGTTGAGCCTCACCTTTTCGTTTTTCTTAGCCTCTGAAAACCATGGATATCCAGCCATCACACAGATTAATTTACCATTTCTGTAGATCTTAGCAATTATTTTCTTTAGCACCGAGTCTCTAGGATCCTTGAAGAAAGCAATGGACCTTCCAAGCAGCTTCTTTTCATCCGGCCTAGGGGTTCATACATTAGGTCCAATGGATTTTTATCTGATTTCTTTGGATAATTTCTCTTGGGTTTGAAAATCACATTGGCCTTTGGATATTTGATGGATGAGCATTGACCTCTTTCTATGTTCCCTAAGCTCAAATCATTTACTGAAATTAGTTTCAATTAAGAAAAGTGAGAGAAAACTTTGTTTTGCTTCCCAATTGGACCAAATTTCTTCTTGATGGTTTCACCCAGCTTCTGCCAGTTTTCATTTATTTCCAACTCAGTTGCTGCTACATCAAGCTTCTTCCATTTGTCATTTGACTCCAACTTAGTTGTTGTTATCTTGATCAGATCATGCTATCAAGGGCTGATGGATTAGTGAAAGCAATTGCTGGAACAATCACTTTGCTAACTTGTATATTGAGCACTTTCTCCCCCTCACTTGTTGACTCCCCCTGGCTAACTGGAACAATAGAGTCTTGCTCCCTCTTTTTGTTAGCATCAAGTTGAGTGGAGGTTGAGGTTTGTGCAACCACCAGTTTCTGAAGTAGCAGAGTTTGTTGAGCTTGATAGAGGTGAATTTGAGTAATAGATGTTTCCAGGGTCTTGAGCCTGGTGTCTAAGGAGTTCACTTTGCTGGCTAGATCAGAGTTTTTCCTAAGCTGTCTGTTGATATCTAGCATTGTTTTGTTAGGAAAGGTAGCCTCCAATCTTGCAGTAATATCCTTCTTGACTAGACCAATTTTTGTCTTGAGCTCAGTTACATCTTGATTTTACTTTAGAGATTGAATTTGGTATAGTTGAAGAGATTCTAGGTGTACTTGAAGAAGTCTCTTGGTGTTGGCATTTGTAGTAGCTTGAAGAGCTGTCTAAGTTTATTGAATGATGTGAAAGAGAGTGGATTTGAAATGGTGCTCATCACATTCTTTTCCAAACATCCAAGATGGAGTGTTTGTACTTGACTAGGGCCTGCTTTTCCCCCTATACACCTGAAATATCCTTCATCATAATTTTCATTCCCAAATATATCCTCAGAACCACCAGTTGGATAATCAAAATCATCACCAACTATGGGGGCATGGCAGTGATTGCATCCTTGGCCCTTTGCATGGAAGCAGTTGTGTGCACCAAGTTAAGAATTCTCTCAGCAACCACCTTATCTTGTTCAGCTAAAACTTGATAAGCTGGAACAGGGTGAGTAAATGCCTCAGCTTCATAAGAAACAGAGTCTAAGAGAGCTTGATAATCTTGCTAAAATAACTGTTTCTTTTCAGCCTCATTGACATCCCTTAACTCACTTATAATAGGCTCTTCCCATTCTTCTGTACATGCTTTTCTCTCATAATCTCTCTTTTCTTGCATCAAGGGCTCCCCTTGGCTTTCCACCCTCACACCATGACCTTCACCTACTAAGGTGGGACTCCACTCACTCACTTTTTCGAAGATGTAAAAAATAGCTTGTATATTTTCACTTTTTTCCTCTCCTATTGCCTGAGAGCAACTCAGCCTCTCACTCTGTTCATTCCATTCCCTCAATCCTAAGAGTGATTATACAACTACTAGAGCATCTGTACTAGTAACTATTTTTGAAAATTGAAGTGGTGCAGTGATGTTCAACGGATAAGAAACATCCATCGAGGTAGTAGTTGAGAGTTTCAATGGATGATTACTGTTAAGAACATCCATCGAGATACAATTACTAGTCAACGGATGAACAATATCCGTTGAAATAGTAGAAATCACAGAGTATGGAATTGATACTACTTTAGAATCTGTGGTGATTGATTTGAGATTTTGCACAGATTTCTCAGTAGAATCGGAAAGAAATGGCAAGTGAGCCAACAAATCATCTAAAAGATGATGCTCACTTGCTGTAGATTTTGGCTTCTCCATGACTGTTAAGGATGGAGAATCAGAAATTGATGTGTGAATCATGTCCACATCTAGAGAATTTGGTGAGTTTGGTGTGTGAGGTGCTTCAATTATTAAAGATGTTGGCTGTAACTCCACATTCACAGGAGTCACATCAATCTGACTTTGAGAATATGTTATAACTGAGTCTTTGACTGTAGTTTGCACAATGTGTGCACCCTGTGTATCCCCAAGTGTTTTGGATTTCTTCTTTCTAGCATAAGTTTGGGGGGATATTATGTCCCTAACCCTCTTGGCCTATGCTCTTGGTTGAGAGATTGTTTTAATAGTAACATCCTTTTGGGAGGATGAGACTAGTGTTAGATATATTTGAGATGTCATGTCTAATATGATTTGTGTTTAGTTTTCAGAACTTAACAACAGGACATATCAGGACTTACTAAAATCAGAACTTAATGAATTCAGAACTTAAGGTGTCAGAAGATACATATCAGTACTTAAGTGCGGGAAGACTTTCAGATAAGGAATGCGGCTGATTTACTGGAGAAGATCTGGACTAAAACAAAAGAAGATATGCGTGAAGAGTTAGAGGACTAGAAGACTTGTAGAAGATATCTGACTGATATATTTTAGGAGACAGAATTATATTCCATATCAATTAGAATATATCTTGTAACTGTGTACTATATAAACACAGCTTAGGGTTTACACTATATGTGTTATCATTAATGAGAAGATTATGCATTATAACCTAGCAGCTCTTAGTGTTATTTGTTCATCACTGAGAGAGAACAACAGTTCATATTGTAACAGAGTTTATTGAATATACTTTATCTTTGTTACATACTTGTGTTCAAATCGATTTGATTATATAAACACTGTATTCAACCCCCTTCTACAGTGTTGTGTGACCTAAAAAGTGGTATCAAAGCTTTTAAGTTAACACACATACAGTAAAGATCCAAAAAATCATGTCTGAAGAAACACAAACCCCAACTAAGCCCACCAAAACTCAAGAAACTCAAAACACTCAAACCCACAATCGATATGAGACTATTAGAGTTCTTATACTGAGACTTTCTGAGTAACCCATATGGAAAGTGAAGATGGCTATGTTTTTGGAAGCTACAGATCCAAAATACCTTGATAGGATTAATGAAGGACCATATAAGCCTACCAAGCTCTCTGTTGCAGTTGTTGTTCAACCATCAAAGTCCATACCAAAGGAGAAAGGTGATTACACAGCTGAAGACATCTCATCTATTGCCAAGGATGCAAGGGTAAGGAATTTGCTGCATAGTGCCAGTGATAATGTCATGTCAAATAGGATAATTGGATGCAAGACTGCAAAGGAGATATGGGATGCTTTGGAGACAAGATTCCAGGGAACTGATGCAATCAAAAAGAACAGGAGGACTATACTCACTCAAGAGTATGAGCACTTTGACTCAAAAGCTGATGAGTCATTAACTGACTTATATGATAGGTTTGTCAAACTTTTGAATGAATAGTCACTGGTGGACAAGGAATATGATCTTGAAGATTCAAATCTAAAATTCCTTTTAGCTCTTCCTGAAAATTGGGATTTGAAGTCTACTACCATAAAAGACAACTATGACCTTACTGAAACTACTCTTGATGAAATTTATGGTATGCTCAAGACTTATGAACTTGAGATGGATCAAAGGAGCAAGAGGCATGAAAGTAAGTCAAGGACAGTTGCTCTTAAAGCTGAGGAGGAATCTCCTAAATTGGTTGCCTCAAAGAGGGGCAAATGAAAGGCTCTCATCATAAATTATAATTCAGAGTCATCATATTTTGACGATAATGATTCAGAAACTGAAAGTTTACCTAAAATTGATGTTGATGCAGAGATGATGCAACTGTGTGCTCTTATGGTGAAGGGTATAACAAAGATAGCCTACATGAAAATCAGAACGGGCAAGAAGTTTTCCAAGAAAGGTGGAAATTCTGATAAGAAAGGGTTCAGAAAGTCTGAAGGCAAAGGAGGAAAGTCTGACAGAGGAGACAACTCAAATGTCAAATGCTACAATTGTGGTGAAAGAGGCCACATATCTCCTGAATGCAAGAAAGGAAAAAGTGACAAAGGCAAGGCACTTGTCACAAAGAAGAAAAGCTGGACAGACACTTCAGATTCTGAACATGAGGTGAACTATGCCTTGATGGCAAATGCTGATAGTAGTACTGAAACTGCTGAATTGAAGGTACCTAAAACAACTTATGCTTTTCATACTGATGATATTACTGAGTTGAGATTATATCTTAAAACCATGTTCATTAGTTATAGATATCAAACTTTAACATGTGAAAGATTAACATCTGAAAATCTTGCTTTTAAAAACAGAAATGACCATTTAGAAAAAGAGTTAGTTATGTTCCATCAAACTTAGAAAGAAAGAGATGATGCTTTGTATGTTAGAGATGATGTGCTAAAATTGAATGAATCTCTAAAAACTGATTTAGAAAAGGAAAGAGAGATCATCAGAACTTGGACTAACTCTGGAAAAACAACTCAGAATTTACTAAGTAGTGGAAATTGGAAAGAGGGCTTAGGTTATGGAGATGATAAAATTGAGAAAGGAACTGTGAAAATTGAGCCAACTATTGTTAAACAGACTGCTAAGCCAAAGGTAAATCCTGTTAAGTTTGTAACAAAAACTGTAAAGCTTGTTTCTAAAAAGATGAAAGAGTCTTGGACATAAGTAAAAGAAAAGTCAACTTCTGACAAATTAAAACAGGATAAACCAGCTGAAGTTAACATAGGCTTAATGACAAAGAAGCAGTTTAAGCATAAGCTGAAAGAGATTAGAAATGTGAACAAGGTAAAAGAAGCCAAGAAAAATATGAATGGAAAGGAAGGTATGAATAAAAGCAATAATTATATGCCTGTTTAATGCTCCTAGAAAGAAATGTTATAACTGTGGAAACTCTAACCATCTTGATTCTTTTTGGAGGAAAAGATAGATATATACTCTTTACCTCCTAAATCAGGAGTTATGAGTTAGTTTGTTAGGTTTAAACCACAAAATCCTTATTTTCATTGTGGTAGTTTATGGCATTCCATTTATACTTGTAAGGAATATCATAGTTTGTACTATGATTATTATCAAATAAAACCTTCTTTGAAGAAAGTTAGTATTATTCCTTCTAGTGTAAAGTCTGATGCAAAGTCTGATATAAATTCTGATAAACAGCATGTTAGCATAAACTCTGAAATTAAATTCGCTGCAAATGCTAACAAACTTAAAAAGGACAAAGGATCTAAGCAAGTCTGGATCCTTAAGACTAACCAATAGTGGTCTTTTTGATTGCAAGGCAACAGGAAAAACATCTTAGTTCTGGATAGTGGATGTTCAGGACATATGACTGGAAATAAAGCCCTGCTATCAGACTTTGTGGAGAAAGCTAGCCCAGGAGTTTCTTATGGAGATGGAAAATGAGAAAAACTCTGGGATATGGCAATATCAATCTTAGGAATGTCATCATTGAATCAGTAGTTCTTGTCTCAGGACTTAAACACAATCTGCTAAGTGTGAGTCAAATCTGTGACAGAGGTTATCATGTGGATTTCTTTGAAGAACACTGTGAAGTTGTAAGTAATTCTACAGGCAAAGTGGTTCTAAAAGGTTACAGACATGGTAACATATATGAAGCCAGACTTTCAACAAGTTCTGATGGTTCTGTAATCTGTCTATTGAGTAGAGCATCAATTGAAGAAAGCTAGAATTGGCACAAAAGACTCTCTCATTTAAATTTCAACAACATAAATGAGCTAGTAAAGAAAGATCTTGTGAGAGGATTTCCAAAATCAGTATTTGCTCCTGATGGCCTTTGTGATTCATGTCAAAAGGCAAAACAAAGAAAATCTTCATTCAAGAGCAAAACTGAATCTTCAATTCTTGAGCCTTATCACCTACTGCATGTTGATCTATTTGGTCCAGTAAATGTCATGTCAATTGCAAAGAAGAAATATGCTATGGTTATAGTGGATGAGTTCACAAGATACACTTGGGTGTATTTCTTGCACAAGAAGAATGAAACTGCATCTACTCTAACTGATCATGTCAGACAGCTGGATAAGTTGGTCAAAGATTCTGTTAATATAATAAGAAGTGATAATGACACTGAGTTCAAGAATTTAATCATGGAAGAGTTCTGCAAAGAGCATGGAATTAAGCAGGAATTTTCTGCACCTACAACTCCACAGCAAAATGGAGTTGTAGAAAGAAAGAACAGGACTCTCATTGAAATTGCACGAACTATGCTTGATGAAGCAAAGCTGCCAACCTACTTTTGGGCTGAAGCTGTGCAGACTGCTTGTTTTATACAAAATGCTACACTCATAAACAAGCATGGAAAAACACCATATGAGATGTTGAAGAAAAAAAGCCAAATCTGAAATACTTTCATGCATTTGGATGTAAATGCTTTGTTCTTAAGACTCATCCTGAACAGCTGTCAAAATTTGATATAAAAGCTGATGAAGGAATTTTTGTTGGATATCCATTTTCCCCAAAAGCCTTCAGAGTCTACAATTTAAGAACAAGGGTTGTCATTGAATCTATCAGTGTATCTTTTGATGATAAAAAGATTACTGGACTTGAAGATTTCAATGATCATGATCAGCTGAGATTTGAAAATGAAAATTTAAATTCTGATTTTGTAAATTCTGATGGCTTAAATCCTGATCTTGTAAGTTCCAACGGGTCTCTATCATTCCTTTCTGTCTCGGACTGAACCAAAGAAAGTGGAAGAAGCTCTTGAAGATGCTCATTGGGTGCAAGAAATACAGGAAATGTTAAATGAATTTGAAAGAAATAAAGTCTGGACCCAAGTGCCAAGACCAAAGAACAGATCAATTGTTGGCACAAAATGGGTGTTTAGAAATAAAACTGATAGTGATGGCATAATTACAAGAAACAAAGCAAAGATGGTTGCTAAAGGCTACTCTCAACAGGAGGGTATTGATTATGATGAAACATTTGCACCAGTTGCTAGATTGGAAGCCATAAGAATCTTTTTGGCTTATGCTGCTCATAAGAAGTTCAAAGTCTTTCAAATGGATGTGAAAAGTGCTTTTCTCAACGGAGAATTGGAAGAAGAGGTATATGTTGGACAACCTCCAGGATTTGTAGATCCAAAATTTCCAAATCAAGTCTATAGACTTAACAAAGCACTTTATGGCCTTAAGCAAGCTCCAAGAGCATGGTATGAGACTTTAACTCAATTCCTTCTGGAAAGTGGATTTCACAGAGGTACAATTGATAAAACACTGTTCTACCTCAACCATGGAAATGACTTACTTTTGGTACAGATATATGTTGATGATATCATATTTGGTTCTACAAATGCCAAACTCTGTGAAAGGTTTGCAAAGATAATGCAGTCAAGATATCAAATGAGTATGATGGGAGAACTTAGCTATTTTATGGGACTTCAAGTCAAGCAAAATGAAGAAGGTACTTTTATCTGTCAATCTAAGTACACCAGAAATTTACTCAAGAAATTTGGAATGCAAGATTGTTCAATTGCATCCACTCCCATAGCCACTGCAACCAAGTTAGATAAATATACTGGAGCATCAGTAGATATTACTAACTACAGAGGTATGATTGGCTCTTTACTCTATTTAACTGCAAGTAGACCTGATATCATATATGCTACCTGTCTTTGTGCAAGATTTCAGGCTGATCCAAGAGAACCTCATCTAATAGATGTGAAAAGAATTTTCAAGTACCTCAAGGGTACAGCGGATCTAGGATTGTGGTATCCTAGAGAATCAGATTTTAAGCTAATAGGTTACTCAGATGCAGATTTTGCAGGATGTAAAATAGACAGGAAAAGCACTAGTGGAAGCTGCCAATTTCTTGGAGGCAGATTGGTTTCTTGGTTTAGCAAGAAACAGAAATCAATTTTCACATCAACTGTAGAATCAGAATATATTACTGCAGGAAGCTGTTGTGCACAGATTCTTTGGATGAAGAATCAGTTACTGGACTATGGGTTAGAATTTTCTAAAATACCTATTTATTGTGATAATCAAAGTGCTATTGCTATGACAGGTAATCCAGTTCAACACTCAATGACAAAGCACATCAGCATAAGGTACCATTTTATTAGGGAACATGTAATGGAAGGTAAAGTGGAATTGCATTTTGTTCCAACAGATCAACAACTAGTAGATATCTTCACCAAACCACTATGTGAAGCTATATTTATAAGACTGCTAAATGAACATGGAATGGTTTCAGGTTCCTTCTCAAAATCTGCTTAATTTTTGTTCTGATGCATCAGACTTTATGATCAGTGTTTACAGATTTCTTATCTCTATGTAATATGTGATTAAATTGTAATATATTAAATACTGATTGTTATCTGATGTGATTCTATATACTCTAATAGTGTTTTGAATGTTCTGTGACTATTCAATCTAATGAGGATTATTGTGCTAGATGCTGACCTAGTAGTCTTTAACATACTAGAAATCTCATGTTTGAATTAGTTGTTTATGTGGAAATTCATTACCACAAGCAAATTCTGATGTTAAGCTCAGTCAAATTTACTTTGTGTATCTTATTACTAAGTCACAAACTAGATTCTTACTTCTTATTTGTTAAATTCTGATGTCAGTAAATCTTAAGGATGAACCACATGCTTGATAAGCCTCACTTATCTGAAGAAAAGAAAAGAAAAGAAAATTGAAGTCAGGTACTGTAACGACCGGGAAATTTACGTTGTATTATATCATATTTATAATAAAATATGTGTATGAATATGTCATTTATGTGTGATTATTTGTTAAACCCTAATTGTTATGTGTTACGTGTATTCCGTATCATTTCTGTATTTTTAAGGTATTTTTCAGATGTTTTATATCGTATTCATAGGTTTCATTTCAAACGTTTTGCAACCCAAACAATGATTTTAAAGCTAGTATTTCAAATAAAATAATGGGCCTTATTTTTCATCAAACGGCTTTTACAATCGCAATATTCTGAACATCTAGATATTTTATAAATTTTCTCGTTTTACGAAAAATGACTTTTCCGGGCCCCATTGGGTGTTAAAAACCCCACAAAATCACATTTTTAATATTATAAAATTATAGGACTTTTATTTATACCATTTCTTTGTATTTTTGAATTATTCACAATATGTGGGAATTTTTGGCATATATATTATATATATAAAATATTTATAAATTAAATTTTAATACCCAAAAATTATGAAAATTAGGGCCAAATATTTTTATTAGGAGTGTAATTAGCCCCTTAATTTTATTTAGGGGTATTATTTTACATAGTATAAATAGCTGATTTTTAGGTAATTAATTATTAATCAATTATAAAAAAATCAGAAAATAAGCTGAAAATCCAGAAAAGTGGGATTAGGGTTCTTGAAGTTTCTGGAATCAAAGTCAAGTTTGATCGTGATTTTGTTCACCAAATCGAGCATGTAAGTAGTCATTTTGAAGCTCTTTCAATACTCTATTTGATTATGTTATTGAGTTCACCTGTTAATCACTCGATTTTGATTTCGTAATTTCGGGTTATTTCTTTGAATTCGGGTTTTATGCTTAAGTAATTGATTGATGATTTCGTTGATGGGGAAGTATAGATCGTTGAGTTTAGAGTCGATTAACACCGGTTTCGTTGAGTTTGGAATTGGTTTTGAGGTCGCCGGAAATTGCCGCCGTCGGCGGCGTTTCTTGGTTTCTTCGGCTGCAACGGCGACGAGGACGAAGGAGGAGTTGTCCGGGAAGATGTGGAACGAAAACCCCGAGAAAACCAGTCAGAAGGACCTGTGTTTGGTCGTCGATTTGCATCGCCGGAAACCGTCGCCGTCGCCTGATTCTGGGACGGTGACGGCTGTTCTTCACGACCCGAGGTCGACCCGGCTTCGACCCAAGAAACGACCCGGGTTTGATCCTAAAAACCCAAACCCTGAATGTTATTTTGTGTTTCTGTATTTTTGTATATTTATTTTATTTTCTGAAAATCTGAAATTAGTTTTGATAATTCTAATAATTATATAAAAAAATTAGTTTTAAACTCTGAAAAATAGTATTATTAATTTCTGAGTTATTTTATTAATTTAGAAATTCGAATTTAATTATTTATTTAATTACTTAATTATTTATCTAAATATTTATTAGTTATCTAATTAACTAATAATTAGGTAATTTAATTAGTAATTAGGTAATTAATTAATAAATAAAAATTAAATAATACGATTAATAATCCGATAATTAGTTAATATTACGTGTAACTCGTATCTATACGAGTAGTGATTCGATAGTTAGAATTATTATTCGAGCGTTACTTATTCGAATAATATTGCAGTAATTGTTCGTATCGTATAATTAAATACAGATAATTAATTGATTAACGAATCGTTTAAATTCCAATAATAATATATTAGTTCAGTAATATTCGAGAATAGTGCGTAGCTCGTATTTATACGAGTGATTAATCGTTGAGTTGGTTTATAATTCGAGTAATTTGTAGTTATTCGATAAATAACGTATGAGTTAATTAAATCGATTGATTATTTATAAATAATCGATCTAATCAAATAAATAAGGATGAGTTGTAAATATTTGTAATAAATTGTGATTAATCATAATAATTTAGGATTAATTATTTTAAATTATTAAATAATTATTTATTAATTATTTATTAGTTATTTATTTATTAAATATTTAAAAAGTGATTAATTATTTCGATAATTAGTCACATAATTTTTAATAAATCATAACTTCTTCATTTTAACTCCAAAAATTATAGAAAAATTATTTTTGACTTTGATTTTTCTTAGATAATTATTTAAAAATTATTTTAGGATTTAAAAATTGGCAATAATTATTTATATTGAGTAATAAATTGAATTATCAGTGTTTAATTGATAATAATTCAACCGTTAGTCCGATTTGAGCGAAACGAAAGCCTGTTGACTCAAAAAAATGAATTATTTTTATTAAAAATAATATAAAGACCTAATTTCTTCTCGAAATTAGTTGACTTTATTGATCGCTTGATTACCAGTCGAAATGCGTGCCGAGACGAGTTCGAAAAATTCCGGAAAAATGGGAAATGAAGCAGAAGGTGATCAATGGAGCAATCAGCGAGTCGATTTTGATTCTAAAAATTATTTTAACTATAAAAACGATTATGTGCTTATGTGCTTATGTGTATTATGTGGTTAATCGAGTCTTACTTGCTTATATGTAATATTCGAGTTGGGTATAAGCGTATGGGTAGATAGTAGGAACAAAATGAAGTCGATTTAAGGTGCAACCGAAGTACAAAATGAATTAACCAATCTATTTTGCTAACAGAAACTAAGCCAGCAAGGCAGGTCCAGTAGGGGATAGACGAAAGTGATTTAATTGCAGTAAGTCGCACAAAAGGCAAGTTTCTCCTCTATTCTATTTTCCAGAATAGTGATATTCTCTTCAGATTCTTATTACATTTGCATTACTTTAATTCCTTCATTCATATCTCAGTTCGATTCTTGAATTATTCTTTTCATTTGAATTTATTATTCATATTCCAATTATTACTCACAATTATTGATATATTCTGGTGATTAGAATATATTAAAGTATACTGATTATTCCGGTTGCTATTCCAGGGACTGGATAACATTACTTTTGGGGATTAAGTTTACTTAATCCTAAGGACCGGGACATAACCGGATCCTTGAGATGGGCCGTAGTGCCTGGTTGCCCGACGGGATCTATATCGTGAGATATAGATCTGCACTGTATCCTAGCTGATCAACAGGGTATAGCTGCGAACTTGAGTCCAGTTTAGTTCGTTTGCATTCACCAACAATGGCCTTCTTTTGATTCTTATAAGGTTATATCTTTGCAGATGTACCTGGGTTACAATTTCAATTATAATGCTTTAACACTGTTTATATTTTGTAGACTTGTTGAGCAATTTTTGGCTCACCCCTTTTTGTTGTTATTCACCTTATTATTTTCAGTTAAGAAGGAATATGAAACCCGTCAGGACACGAGTGGTAAAGAAGTGGGTCAAGCCTCGGGATCCTCTTATACCCAAGGTGTTGATCCCAATCCAAGAAGAAAGCTTTGAGTTGCCCGAGCAGGTGGAGTGTTGATAGATAGTATGTGTGTTTGAATAAAAGCTGAACTTAGTTTAAAATGAGTTAGACAATGGTTTGTAATAAAGAAAATTTGTGAGATTTTAAATGTTGGTTTGTAATAAAAGTAGTTAGTGGTTCTTGTTTTCATACTTTAACCTAAAAAGGTCCTGGTAGTGATTAAAGGATTTAGCTTCATTTCTTTATTATTTATTAATAAGCTTGTACAGGTTTGGTGATTAGCTCGAACCCCCAGACTTATACCCCGGGTCTGGAGGGCGTTACAGTTTGGCATCAGAGCTGTAGGTTTGGTCCCTGAAAATAAGAACATTAGGATTAAGATAGGATAGGGAGATCACATAAGATAGGGATAGTCAGATTGGGAAAGATAGTGTTAGGATTTAGGTCAGATTAGAATAGGAAAATGTAAAATCTTAGGATTGTTTAGTGACCTTTTCTTTTCTTTGGTATATTATCAGATGGCATCTTCTGGTTATTCTGCATCTTCCGAGAGGACAGTCACTGGACCAGCAGCACCAGTCATACCTCCAGTATCTGAGCATATGTTTCCTCCTCTACTACCTCCACCACCATTGCCACAGGAGCCGGTACCCCCAGTTCAGGGGATAGTTCATGACCCCATAGAGATGTTTGATCTTTTTGAGTTCTTCGAGCCGATAGTTCCTTTACCTATTGAGCATCAGTTTATACCGGGTATTGAGCAGGAGTTACCACCACCACCATTGTTACCTCCTTTACCAGTGCATGCCCCAGAGCCAGACATAGTTCAGATGATTCCAGTCGAGGGAATGGGAGAGCATGATGTGGATCTACAGCTAGGCTTACCAGAGCCGGGTGTAGGTATTCCGAGGGTTCCTTCCCCGGAGTTAGTAGGTCAGGTTGCTCAGCCGCACATGGTACCATACCATGAGTATAGAGTTATGAGGGATGATATGGAGTATTGGCGGGTACAGTGTCGAGAGATTATGCATCTGTTTGATCAGAGGGACAGAGGACCGTTAGCGGCCCTACAACCCGATTACTATATGAGGCAGCGACTGCAGTCGGTGTTGATGAGCGCTACTTGGGAGCTTGATGATTTGACCCATGATGGACCTCCTTCTTTTGCAGAGTTCTATCGGATATTATGCTTGGCACAGACTTAGGTCCAGGCACTTAGAGAGGAGCTTAGGCGTATTCCGCCTGGGTTCTGAGACAGGGACAGTTGAGACAGTGACTTCAGAGTATAGATGTATATAGAGGCAGCATAGTATGACCTAGTGAGTAGTGTGTATGTGTGTACTAGTAGTTTAACCTGTAGTAGGTTTTGACCTGTAGTAGTAGTATGACTTGTAGCCCTGATGACTTCCAGTAGAGCGAGACTTTTTGTATCAAGCATTTACACCTGAGGCTGGTGTCATATATATAAACTGAACTTTTCAAATTTCTTTTATTTAAATTTCAGTCTTTCCAGTTTTACAGAATTTACTTTCATTTTACTACTTTACAGTCTTTTATACTATAATTCCAGTGGGAAAAAAAATAGAAAAGGACAACCATGATTATTTAACTGCTTACATTTCTAGTTTTTATATTCAGCAACTATTTTCTTTATATAAATCATGTTATTAATACCGGATCAATTGTTTTCTTACATATTATCAATTGTTTATTAAACTGTTAAATAAATATCACCTGTTTTATTATCAGAAGAAGATGGCACCAAAAAGAAAGACTAGGACTGAAACCTCTAACAGCAATTCCGAAGGTCAGACTAATGAGACCATGAACCAAATGTTCCATCTGATGCAACAACAGATGGTAATGATGTAGCAGCAGATACAGCATCAGCAACAGTAGATACAACAACAAATGTTACAACAACCACCTCGTCCTGAGCCTCAACCTGTTGTTACTTTTAAGCAGTTTCAGTCAGTTAAACCTCCAGAATTTGATGGGTCTACTGATCCTATTAAAGCTACCACCTGGTTAAAAGAAATAGAGAAAGCTTTTGTACTAGTGAAGGTAGGTGAGCACCAGAAGACTGATTTTGCTAGTTACTTGTTGAAAAGAGAGGCAAATTATTGTTGGGAATCTAAGAAGGCTTTAGAGGGTGAAGATGTTATTGCTTGGGATAAGTTTAAAGAGTTATTTTTAGAAAAGCATTTTCCTCGTTACGTAAGGAATCAGATGCAGATAAAGTTTTTAGAGCTGAAATAGGGAAGTATGTCTGTGACAGAGTATGAAGCTAAATTTAATGAATTGGCTAGGTTTGTTCCGGAACAGGTTGACACTAAAGAGAAACGAGTGCAGAGATTTCAAGAGGGATTACGACCATGGATACGCGGATAAGTTGCAGTTTTTGAATTAACAAAATATACTGTTGTAGTCCAGAAAGCTTTGATCATCGAAGGGGAAAGTGAAAGATCTCAACGAGACAGAGGACAGGGAAGTTTCCAAGACCGTTCCAGCAGGAAGCCGGGATTTCAAGCCCGGGCAAATCTGAATTTCAAAAGGATAGGACAGGGTACACAAAAAGCAGGTAATCATTTCCAAGTCTCCTACCAGTAAGGAATTGTTAAGGTTCTAGTGCCGTATTGCAAAACTTGTGGACGCAAGCATACCGGCGTATGTATAAAACAGATGTGACATGTTTCAAATACAAGCAGAAAGGGCACTATTCTAACGAATGTCCGAAAGGAAAAACAGCAGAAATCACTTGCTATCAATGCGGAAAGAAAGGGCATATCGCTAGGAATTGTAAAGGACCAACAATGGCAGCCAGTATTCCGAAAGTATTGGCATTACCTCCGCCACCACTGCCAAATCAACCCAGAGCAAGGACTTTTAACATGACAATGAAAGAGGCAGTGCAGAATCCAAGTATGATTGCAGGTATGCTTTTGGTGAACTCCGTAGATTCAAAAGTATTAATTGATTCTGGAGCTACCCGTTCATTTATTTCTGAAGAATTTTCTTGATAAGTTACATTGCGAAATTGAATGGTTGGGCGAGACGTTAATTATAAAATTAGCGAATGACGACCAAGTTCCGGTAGATCGAATATGTCCTGCGTGCGATGTAGAAGTAGCCGGACATCATTTTTCTGTAGATTTAATTCCTTTTAAGCTAGGAGAATTCGATATCATTTTGGGAATGGATTGGTTAGCATGTCATAAGGCTCAGATAGATTGCGCGAATAAGAAAGTTGAATTGCGAACTGCGGAAAATGCAACGGTAATATTCAAGGGCGAAAAACAGCAGAATAAATCTCTCACTGTAATGCAGACCAAACGATTGCTTCGACAAGGATGTGAGGCGTACATAGCTTACGTGTTAGATACTGAAAAAGGAAGTCCTAGAATAGAAGACATTCCAGTTGTATGTGAATTTCCGGACGTCTTTCCAGACGAGCTTTCAGGGTTACCGCCAGATCGAGAAATCGAGTTCACAATTGATCTAGCACCAGGCACAGAACCAGTTTCGAAAGCTCCGTATCGAATGGCTCCAGTCGAGATGAAAGAATTATCAACGCAACTGCAAGATCTTCTAGACCGAGGCATTATACGACCTAGTGTATCCCCATGGGGTGCACCAGTGTTATTTGTGAAGAAGAAGGATGGTAGCATGCTATTGTGCATCGACTATAGGGAATTGAATAAGCTCACTATCAAGAACAAGTATCCTTTACCGAGAATCGATGATTTGTTTGATCAGCTAAAAAGAGCTGCATGGTTTTCGAAGATAGATTTGCGATCAGGCTATCATCAATTGAAGATTAAAGTTGAAGATATTCCAAAGACTGCGTTTCGTACGAGATATGGGCATTACGAGTTTTTGGTAATGGCATTCGGTTTGACAAGCACGCCAGCTACATTCATTGATTTGATGAACAGAATATTCAAGAAATATTTAGACAAGTTCGTGATTGTATTCATTGATGACATCTTGATTTACTCCAAGATAGAAGAAGAACATGCAGAACACTTGAGGATAGCTTTGGAAATTCTGAGAAAAGAGCAGCTATACGCAAAATTCTCAAAATGTGAATTCTGGTTAAGGGAAGTACAATTTCTAGGGCATATCATCAGTAGAGAAGGCATCCAAGTTGATCCAGCAAAGATTGAAGCTGTGTTGAATTGGGAACGACCAAAGACACCCATAGAAGTTTGAAGTTTCTTGGGATTGGCAGGGTATTATCGAAGATTTGTCAAAGATTTTGCGAAAATAGCCACACCGTTGACCAAGTTAACTCGAAAAAGTGAAAAGTTTGAATGGAATGATAAATATGAAGAAAGTTTCCAAGAGTTGAAGAATCGATTAATAACCGCACCAGTACTTGTACTACCTACAAATCATGCATAACAATAATACATAAACCTATGCTAGCATGGAAAGTTCTAAACCTCTATATTCACTTTCGCTTCAATAGAGATTAACAAGCAATCTTATATGTTAGCTATGCACATAAGACGAATAAGCACAACCAATACTAGGATATCAATCAATCACCACACACCAAGATATTGAAAAAAATTAACTATAAAAATCCATAAGTAAATCCGTTAGAACTCCACGATAACGATTAGTTCATAACCGAACACATCGTCACCATGGGTTCCACTGAAAACGTGATAATAAATAATATAAGAGTACTAGGGTTCAATGACCAATCGAAAACAAGCATCCAAGTATCAACTATATTGAAGAATATAAATGTCTTCTTCTCCATAGCCTTCTCGTGCTCTCTAGGTCTTCTTATTTCTCTCCCCTCGCTCCTTATTGTTAGAAACGTCTTTTTATTTGTATATATAAGCCACTAGTGGACCTGGACCCTTAAAATCATCAAATTCTACTAAAATCAGGATTCTGGGGCAAAAAGGGTGGGGCGGCCGCGCTCAAATCAGCGCGGGTGCGCTGTTTTGACAGAAAGGCGGCGGTGCCGCGCTGGGTTTGGGGGCGGCCGCACCTGACTTGTGGACTTTTCTGCAGTTTCTTTTTTTGGACGTATCTTGAGTTCTGCTCGTCAGAATTAGGCGATTTAACTTCCCACGCGAAGCTAACGAGATTATCTAAAACTTGAGAATGGTATAGGCTTCCAATTCTGATCTCTTTTCAGCATATTTTCTTGAAAAGCTCCGTTCTTCATTTAACTGATGCCTGAAATGCAATAACATAAAAATATATCAAAAATACCAACAACTTGAGTCCAAAACATAAACTTAAGTTTATAATGAAGCGTTTCAAGTAGATATAAAATCCAATTATCACACCCCCAAACTTGAATCGATGCTTGTCCTCAAGCATAAATAGACTCAAAAACTATAAGACAAACCTAATGCATGAATGCAACTACGTGGATGCAAATAAATGATAATGCAATCGATCCCCTCAGAATAACCATAACCAAATGAATAAGCCAATGTCTCTAAGAATGCAATGACTCAAAATAGAGCTCGAATAAATCCCACAAACCAACTCACAAACTAGAAATGTGCGTGTGTGGGATGCTTAACAAATATACTCTCTATACTAGATCAATAACCATAATTATCTTTCATCAAAATAATCACAAGTTTATAACTAGAATAGACGTTAAACGCATAATGAGTCACAACACCTCCTTTCTCTTAGATTTATACAAGGATTAATGCTATTATTGAACACATAACAAAGATGCTTATTTTCCCGTGTAATGAATGAGGTCCCAAAAGACTTACTACAATAATACCCATGTAGCGAGCGTTAGGTTAGTTTATCCCAGACTATAAAAGCCTTAGGTCACCAGGAACAAAGTCCCCTAGAACTTAATAACTCGAGCATTAAAGAGCTCACCCATGTTTTGTTTCTTTTTTTTCTTTTTTTTTCTTTTTTTTCTCCTTTTTCTTTCAACAATTTCTAAACTAGTGTGTTTCCCTCCATCTCATTCAACCCTAGACTACTCATAAAAATATGAGCCGACTACTAGCTATTTGACGCCTAGCCTTATTCACAACTAGCAATGAAATACAAGTTTTTCTCCAGATAAAAAATCAGTGTTTTTACGTTATTACGAGAATATCACAAATTCTAAATATAGTCAAGTGATTAAATCTCAACAAGAAACAAGTACGATCATGATCTAGATCAAAAGCAATCCTATAAGACTTTGTGAAAATATTTATTTCTGGCATGCAAATCAATTCATTAGGACTTAAACATCCCTCTATTCATCATCACTACACTCACATCAACATCAACCAATCAATCAGAAATAGCTCAACCTAAGGGATCATGTTATATGCATGAAAATGCAACTACATGGACTCACATAATAACACGAACAAATATGTCTTATATGAAAAATGATGCAAAAATATGAATGAAATACAATTAAACATGTAACATGAATCTATATGAATCTATATGGACAAACACAAACTAATCCTTACATTATCACCTCCAAACTTAAAATTTTCAATGCCCGTATTGAAGGAAATAATAAGGATTTCAGGCATACCTAGTTATCAAGAGGATCATCCTCTTTGGGTGGAGGATCGGATGGCCAATCAACCTCGACATCAGTGTCTCGGGAAACAGTACCAAGAGCGTGTGTCAAATATGCAGCAAAATGACAGTGAATATCGTGTATGGCCTCCATATGCCTAGTTAATCGCATGTACTGCGCATCACCAATACCAGGCCTATCAACTGCCTGCTGTACATGAGAAGAACCCTCTGTAGGCACTAGAGGATCCATTTGACCACCCTCTACATCATCAAAAATATATCCCAAGCCCTTGTCAAGGGGTGCACCTAAGAATGCATAACTCAAGTGATATTGCAGCACAACACTGCATTCCTCCGTAAGAGCAACGGTCTCTATGTCATCGAGCTTCACTTTATGAGAGAGAATATCTTTCACAAACCTCGCATAGCTAGGCATCTGTTCAAGAGCTTCAACAAAAGGTATGTTGATATAAAGTTTCTTGAAAACTTCCAAGAACTTAGCAAATTACTTATCCAACTGCTGCTTCTGCAACCTTTTAGGAAAAAGAGGTGGAGGATAGACCTGTTTCTCCCCTGTATTACCCTTAGGAGGAGTGTGTTCCCCAGTTTTTTTCCTTGGTTCCACCTCGGCATCCTTCAGCACTTCTTCTTCAGCTAAAACTTTATTTTCTAAAACTTGAGATTTTTCAGGCTCTTCATCTTGCTGAATTTGAGGGCTTGTGACCTTTCCAGACCTCAAGGTGATGGCGTTCACCTGTTCTTCAACTTCCCTCTTGCCTGGATTGGCTTCTGTATCACTAGAAAGCGTTCCTGGTAGTCGATTCAATAAGGCGTTAGCAATTTGCCCTATTTGGTCCTCCGGAGTCTTGATAGAAACAACCTGGCTTTTGCATATAAGAGCCTGGTTTTTGCAAATAAGCCTCAACTCCTCCAATTCAGATTTTTCATTCAAATGTTGACCTACACCTCCATGAATTTGTTGTTGAAGTTGGAGTTGTTTTCTTGGTACAAATTGTTGCTTAAAATAAGGAGGATTGAATTGCTTATTTCCAAACTATCGGAACGGCTGTTGCATCGTATTCTGATTGTTGCTCCGGCTGAAGTTAGGATGATTCTGATTGTCAGGATGATAAGTGTCTGGAACTGGTTGCTCCGATCTCTGAAAGTTGCTCACAAACTGAGCTGATTTACTACATATAGCGCATTACTCCATCGCATGTGAACCTGCACACAGCTCACAAATACTGGTTATTTGATTAATACCATAGTTAGCCAGGGAATCGATCTTTATAGATAACGCCTTTAGTTGAACAATGATAGTCGTAGCTGTATCTACTTCAAGAACTCCTGCTACCTTTCCATGTGGCAATCTCTGAGCTGGATACTGATATTCATTAGTAGTCATCAGTTCAATTAGATCATAAGCTTCCTCATAGCTCTTTTCTCATAATACTTCACCTGATGCTGCATCGAGCATATGTCTAGACTGTGCTCCCAAACCGTTATAGAAGCAATTGATGATCATCCAATCAGGACACTTCCTAAGCATCTCCTTGTAGCGCTCCCAAGCTTCACATAAAGATTATCATGATTGCTGCGCAAATTGAGTAAAAGCATTCCTGATTGCAGCTGTCTTCGCCATAGGGAAGAATTTAGTAAGAAACTTCTGAGCAAGATCCTCCCAAGTAGTGATAGAACCTGCTGGTAGAGAATATAACCAGCACTTAGCTTTATCCCTCAGAGAGAATGGGAAAAGCCTCAGCTTTATAGCATCTTCTGAAACTCCATTGAACCTGAAGGTGCCGCAGATCCCTATGAAATCCCTGATGTATATATTTAGATCTTCCGTTGGAGAACCCCAAAACTGGACTGAATTGTGTACCCATTGAATTGTTCCAGGCTTGATTTCAAAGGTATTAGCTGTGATCGCTGGCCTGACAATGCTAGATTGAATGTCATTGATCTTTGGTAGAGAAAAATCCATCAAGGCTTTCATTGGTGCTGCTGGATCTCCCATTGTAATGAGTACCTGAAACACAACAAGTAAACCGTGTAAGTAAAAGAGTCCGAGTCAGTGAACTTTTGTTACATATATTTATGATGGCATGTCTAATCTGATTTGTTTAGTTTCAGAACTTATTATTAGAACTTAACTGGAAATCAGAACTTACTAAAGACAGGAAGTTATCAGAACTTAAGCCATCAGGACTTACATCAGAACTTAAGTGCGGATACACTTCAGGGATGAAATGCGGCTGATTTACAGGAGAGGATCTGGATTAAGCAAAAGAAGATATGCTTGGAGAGTTGTACAACTAAAGGACTACAGTAGATAATCTCTGATTGATGTATTTTAGGAAACAGAATATATAATATCAGTTAGGAGATATCTTGTAACTGTGTAGTATATAAACACTAATTAGGGTTTACACTATATGTGTTATCATTTACGAGAATATTATTCATTGTAACCCTAGCATCTCTTAGTGATATCATACATCACTGAGAGAGTAGATTAAACCTACTGTAATAGAGTTTGATATATTGAATAAACTTGTTTTCTATTACATACTTGTGTTTATAATTGAATCGATTATACATACTATATTCAACCCCCTTCTATAGTATCACTGAGGCCTAAAAAGTGGTATCAGAGCCAATCTGTTAAGCTTACAAACAGTTAAGATCCAAACAAACAATTAATCATGTCTGATCAATCAAAAACACAAGACCCTCAAGAATCTGCAAAGGTTCAACCCATTCAAAACACTAGTATATATGAAACCAGCAGGGTTCCTATGCTCAGGGTGGCTGAGTACCCTGTATGGAGTGTGAAGCTGGCCATGTTTCTGGAAGCTACAGATCCAGAATATTTAGACAGAATTTATGATGGTCCACACAAGCCCAAAAATCTTTCTGTTACAGTTGGGAATGAGTCACAAAAGATGATTCCCAAAGAAAAGAGAGAACTCACCATTGAAGACATCTCTTCACTAGGCAAGGATATAAAAGTAAGACACTTGCTTCATAGTGCACTAGACAATGTCATGTCAAACAGGGTGATTGGATTTAAGACTGCAAAATAAATCTGCGATGCATTGGAAGTGAGATGTCAAGGAACCACTGCCATAAAAAGAACAGGAAGGCAATACTCACACAGGAGTATGAACACTTTGACTCAAAATCTGATGAGTCACTAACTGATACATATGACAGATTCAGAAAACTGTTGAATGATCTCTCACTAGTGGATAAGGAATATGATCCAGAAGATTCAAATCTGAAATTCCTACTAGCTCTTCCTGAAAAGTGGGATTTGAAAGCTACTACAATAAGAGACAACTATGAACTTGCTGATATGTCTCTTGATGAAATCTATGGGATGCTCAAGACTCATGAACTTGAGATTGAGCAAAGAAAGAAGAGGCATGGAGGGAAGTCTAAGACAGTTGCTTTAAAGACTGAAGAAAAGCCAATTGTCTCTAGGAAGGCAAAAGGAAAGGCTCTCCTCATACAGTCTGATTTCAAGTCATCAGATTCTGATGATGATGATTCAGAACCTGAAAATTTATCTGAAGTGGATGTTAATGCAGAGATGATGCAACTGTGTGCCCTTATGGTGAAGGGTATCACAAAGATAGCCTACAAGAAATTCAGAAAGGGTAAGAAGTTTTCCAGGAAAGGTAGAAGTTCTGACAAGAAAGGGTTCAGAAAGACTGAAGGCAAAGGAGAAAAGTCTGACAGAGGAGACAACTCAAATGTCAAATGCTACAATTACGGTGAAAGAGGCCACATCTCTCCTGATTGCAAGAAAGGAAAAGGTGATAAAGGCCATGCACTTATCACAAAGAAGAAAAACTGGGCAGACATTTTAGAATCTGAAGAAGAGGTGAACTATGCATTAATGGCAAATGCTGATAGCAGTTCTGATGCTGCTGAACTAGAGGTACCTCTATCAACTCTTGCTTTTGATACAGAAGATATTACTGAGTTGAGATTATTTATGAAAAACATTTATATTAGCTATAGAGATCAGACTTTAGAGAATGAAAGATTAAAATCTGAAAATCTAAAGTACAAAAACAGAAATAGCTATCTTAAAGAAGAGTTAGTCAAGATGAACATTATTCAGACAGAGAGAGATAATGTTGTGTATGTTAAGAATGAATTTCTTAAACAGAATATTTATCTAAAAACTGAATTAGAAAAAGAAAGAGAAATCATTAGGACTTGGACTAACTCAGGCAGAACAACTCAAAATATTCTAAGTAGTGGAAACTGGAAAGAGGGGTTAGGTTATTAAGATGGTAAAAGTGAGAAAGGGACTTTGCCAATTAAGCCAATTCCTATCAAACAGACTGAAAATCCAAAGGTAAATCCTGTTAAATTTGTTACAAAAACTGTTGTGTCTGATTCTGAAGAGATGAAAGACTCTAAAACAGAAGTCAAAGAAAAGTCAACTTCTGAAAAATTAAAATAGGATAAACCCGCTTTGGTAAACATTGGCTTAATGATAAAGAAGCAGCTTAAGTATAAGCTGAAAGAGATTAAAAATGTGAACAAGGTAAAGGAAGCTAGGAAAAATAGGAATGGAAAGGAAGGTGTGAATAAAGTAGTAATTATATGCCTCTTCCTAATGCTCCTAGAAAGAAATGCTATAATTATGGAAACTCTAACCATCTTGCTTCTTTTTGCAGGAAAAAAAAGATATAAACTCTTTATTACCTAGATCAGGAGTTAAGAGTCAGTCTATTAGGTTTAAACCATAAAAATCTTGTTTTCATTGTGGTAGTTTATGGCATTCTATTTGTACTTGTAAAGAATATCATAGTTTGTACTATGATTATTATGAAATAAAACCTTCTTTAAAGAAAATTAGTATAATTCCTACTAGTGTAAATTCTGATGCAAAGTCTGATATAAAGTCTAATAAAAAGCATGTTAGCATAAACTCTGAAACTAAATACGCTGCAAATGTTAACAAACTTAACAAGGCCAAAAGATCCAAGCAAGTCTGGGTCCTTAAAACTAATCAATAGTGGTCTTTGTGATTGCAGGGCAACAGGAAAAACATCCTGGTTCTGGACAGTGGATGTTCAGGATATATGACTGGAAATAAAGCCCTGCTATCAGACTTTGTGGAGAAAGCTGGCCCAGGAGTTTCTTATGGAGATGGCAACATGGGAAAGACTCTGGGATATGGCAATATCAATCTTGGGAATGTCATAATTGATACAGTAGCTCTTGTCTCAGGACTTAAACACAATCTGCTAAGTGTGAGTCAAATCCGTGACAGAGGTTATCATGTGGATTTCTTTGAAGAACACTGTGAAGTTGTAAGTAATTCTACAGGAAAAGTGGTTCTGAAAGGTTACAGACATGGTAACATATATGAAGCCAGACTTTCAACAAATTCTGATGGTTCTACAATCTGTCTGTTAAGAAGAGCATCAATTGAAGAAAGCTGGAATTGGCACAAGAGACTCTCTCATTTAAATTCCAACAACATAAATGAGCTAGTAAAGAAAGATCTTGTGAGAGGATTGCCAAAATCAATATTTGCTCCTGATGGTCTTTGTGACTCATGTCAAAAGGCAAAACAAAGAAAATCTTCATTCAAGAGCAAAACTGAATCCTCAATTCTTGAGCTTTATCACTTACTGCATGTTGATCTATTTGGTCCAGTCAATGTCATGTCTATTGCAAAGAAGAAATATGCTATGGTTATAGTGGATGAGTTCATAAGATACACTTGGTTGTATTTCTTGTACAGAAAGAATGAAACTATATCTACTCTAACTGATCATGTCAGATAGCTGGATAAGTTAGTCAAAGATTCTGTTAAAATAATAAGAAGTGATAATGGCACTGAGTTCAAGAATTCAATCATGGAAGAGTTCTGCAAAGAGCAAGGAATAAAGCAGGAATTTTCTGCACCTAGAACTCCACAGCCAAATGGAGTTGTAGATAGAAAGAGCATGACTCTTATTGAAGTTGCACAAACTATGCTTGATGAAGAAAAGCTACCAACCTATTTTTGGGTTGAAGCTGTGCAGACTACTTGTTTTACACAGAATGCTACACTCATAAACAAGCATGGAAAAACACCATTTGAGATGATGAAGAAAAAGAAGCCAAATCTAAAATACTTTCATGTATTTGGATGCAAGTGTTTTGTTCTTAAGACTCATCCTGAACAGCTGTCAAAATTTGATCTAAAAGCAAATGAAGGAATTTTTGTTGGATATCCACTTTCCACAAAAGCCTTCAGAGTCTACAATTTAAGAACAAGGGTTGTCATGGAATCTATCAATGTATCTTTTGATGATAAAAAGATTACTGGACTTGAAGATTACAATGATCATGATCAGCTGATATCTGAAAATGAAGATGTAAATTCTGATTCTATAAATTCCGATGACCTAAATCCTGATCCTGTAAGTTCTGACGGGTTAAATTCTGATGTCATTGAAACTGTGGTAAATGCTCCAAAGGAAAATCTACCTGTTCAGGGGGAGCAAGCTGATGATCATACCACATCTCAAGACTCTCAAAAAACATCAGAACCAGTCATTGGCTCTTCAAGTTCTGATTCATCAAGTTATGATGAGCCAAATTCTGACAAAATTCTGGAAACTCTAATTCTTCAATTCCTAAAGGATCCAACTCAAATTCTGGAATCCCAGAGAGCATAACTTCAGGGGGGGCATCAGAAAATGCTGATGGAGACATCATGGATCATGGGGGAGGATCCAGTTCTAGAGATCAACTTCCATCTGCAAGGAAGTGGACTAAATCACACGCACCTGACTTAATACTTGGAGGCAGATTGGATTCTTAGTTTAGCAAGAAACAAAAATCAATTTCCACATCAACTGCAGAAGCACATCAGCATAAGGTACCATTTCATAAGGGAACATGTGATGAAAGGTACAGTGGAATTGCATTTTGTTCCAACAGATTAACAACTAGCAGATATCTTTATAAAACCACTATGTGAAGCTACTTTTACAAGACTGGTAAATGAATTTGGAATGGTTTCAGGTTCTATCTCAAAATCTGTTTAGTTTTTGTTCTCATACATCAGACTTTATGATCAGTGTTTACAGATTTTCTTATCTCAATGTAATCCGTGCTTAAATTGTAACATATTAAACACTGCTTATTATCTGATGTGATTCCATAAACTCTGAAAGTGTTTTGAATGTTATGTGACTATTCAATCCAATGAGGATTATTTTATTAGATGTTGACTTAGTAGTCTTTAACAAACTATGTATCCCATGTTTGAATTAGTTATTTATGTGGAAATCACTAACACAAGCAAATTCTGATTTTGATCTTAGTCAAACTTACTTCCTGTATCTTATTACTAAGTCACAAACTAGATTATTGTTTCTTATCTGTCAAATTCTGATGTTAGTAAATCTTAAGGATGAACTACATGCTTGATAAGCCTCACTTATCTGAAAAAAAGAAGAAAAGAAAAATTAAAATCAGGTACTTCTTTGAGAGTAAATATGTGAAAGGGAAGATCCAAGTGCATTGCTGGTATTAAGTAATATACATTAGAAAAGCAAATTATTTTTTCTTGGTGACTTTTCACATTCTCTGATTACTGGAGAAATATTCTGATAACAACATTAATTCTGACGACAGTTGTAACTCATTTACACTGAGAAGCCCTTGTCAAAAGAATTTCAAAAGATGCATAAAATAAGCACAAACAGTTGAAGTAGATTCTTGCATAACTTTATTCTACAATAGACTTCACAATTAAAAACAGATTTTAAGCATTTTTCTTAGTTATACCTTATTTCTAAGATATACTGAAGTTTATCAGGCTTTAATCTTTATCTTATCATTTGCACATACACACATTATCACTCCATATGAGTGATGAAAATTACTGTGGTGATTAAGTTGTTTCTCATAAACAGTTAAGTATTATTTGCATAAATTCTGAGGACAAGTTCTGATTATGTTCTGATTATTAAACTCTGAAGAAACTAGTCAGTATTTGTGTGAAGATACACAAAAATAGTCATTCACTTTTTGAGTACAGAAGCCATGTTCTGATGACCGTTAAATTCTGATAATAGTCAAGTTCTGATGCAAATCCTGATGCTTGCGTGGCATTATTTATTTACTTGACTTATTTTTGGTATTTACTGTAACGGTTATATTTCTCAGAAAAATAATTAGGTGAGATCCAATCTTCAGTGGAACTCCTTCTTTCTCTACTCCTGACAGATGATGCCAAAAAGGGGGAGAAGGTAGTTAAGTCCAAATGCTCACCAAGCCAAATACTGAAGAAAAAGGATGATCATGGAGATGACCAAGGAAACTCTGAAAAGAGTTGAGGTCAAAGTCAAGGGAAGCAGCTGAGTAGAATTCCCACTCAACAGACAAGTTCTCATCAGAGAATATATGGTAACAAGAACTCTGATAGATCTGCTATGCAAGGGAGGAATAAGGAAGGAAAGAAACAACAGATCAGGATGTTCCTTTGTTGATCACAAATGCTGATACTTCAAATACTGATGATCAAGTTCTGACAACTACTTCTGATGTGATAGTCCAAGCTGGAAGCTAAGAGTCACAGAAGTTTTTGCAGACTTTGAAATTCAAAGGAAAGAAAGAAACATTCTTCTACAAAGATCCCAAAATTTAATCTGTTGATGAAAAATTGGCCAAGAGACTATTCCTTAAGGATAATCCAGGAGTGGATTTTGAGGAATTAAGAGAAGTAGAAGCTAAATTTGCTGCTGAGAAGAGCAAACCCAAGTCAAAAGCTTCTGATGCTAAAAAGCCACCAAGGCCAAAAGAAAAGGGGATTGTGATAAGAGAAAGATCTGTCACAGAGATTCCTAGATCAAGGACAAGATCTCAAACTACTACTGATCCCAAAGACAAGGGAAAAGGAAAAGTTGGGGAGACCGTCAATAAACAGAAGATGAAGATTCCTCAAATTCTGATGGATCCTGTGTGCAAGATGGTTCAAGTCTTTGATGATGATGCTGCTGAAGATGAAACAGTTAAAACTCTGAAGAGAAAGAGGATGCCAGGAGAATCTAAGACAACCTCTGACATAGCTCAAGTTGTTCAGAGTGAAGAAGTTCAGAACTTAATAAATCCTAAAGATATTTCAGAACAACAAGCTACAGATGAAACTGCAAATCCTGACCAATTCATCAAGACATCAACCTCTGACACTGCTCAAGTTGACATAGACAGCTTCACATTAGAAGACAAGAAGAAGCTGTTATGGAACAAGTCTATTCCAGTTCAGCCTAAGACAAATCAGATATTGAATCAACTTACAGTATTTAGGTAAAAGCCAAGCAAGCTAGAGACACTTCTAGATTAGAATCTGACAGAGAGAAATTCCAGACTGGGATAGAAGTTGATATTAGAGATCCATTCACATTGACTGACAAACCATATGAAGAGATCACACAAAAGCACCTTGACAAAGTGCTTTCTGCTGAAGTAGTGATAGATACTCATGATGGTTATGAAAAAAAGAGAAATTGATCTTATTTCTGATTGATGGCAGAACTTATAGATTATCTGACTCTGATGTGCTGAAGAAATCTGTCAAAGAGCTCCAATATTTTCATTATCTACTAGAGATAAATTCTGATGTTTCCAGGAAATGGTCAGAAAATATTCTGAAGACAATAAGAGATTTACTCAGAATTTTTAGTGCAAGAATGACGGAGTATACTCCAATGATGACTGACGATGATAAAAGAGAAATTCCTATGAGGAAGAATTCTGCTAAGGTAGAAGTAATTCTGAAAGGAAGATGCTTATGCTATAATGAAGATTCTACACATCCAAGGGTAATCAGACTGGGAGATGGACTTGAAAGAAATCCAATTTCTGCACTCAGAGCTGCAATATATCAGATTGGTGATACTGAAGATGAAGAACTACAGCAAGTCAAAGCTCAGTTACTTGAAGTTAAAAGAAATGCAGAGACCAAGCTGGTATCAGAATTTGTAAGGAATCATTATGGATTCAGGCTGATTCAGTGAATTTGGTAAAAGCTGCATGGACTGTAAGTTGTATTTAGTTGTACATATAAACTCTCATTGCATTTGTACTTAAATGTTTTTGATATCATCAAATCTATAAACTTGTATATTTTTATAATTTACAAGTTGGGGGAGATTGTTAGATATATTTGTGATATCATATCTAATCTGATTTGTTTAGTTTCAGAACTTACTATCAGAACTTAACTGGAAATCAGAACTTACTGAAGACAGGAAGTTATCAGAACTTAAGCCATCAGGACTTACATCAGAACTTAAGTGCGGATACACTTCAGGGATGAAAAGCGGCTAATTTACAAGAGATGATCTGGATTAAACAAAAGAAGATATGCTTGGAGAGTTGTACAACTAAAGGAATACAGTAGATAATCTCTGATTGATGTATTTTAGGAAACAGAACATATCATATCAATTAAGAGATATCTTGTAATTGTGTAGTATATAAACACAGATTAGGGTTTACACTATATGTGTTATCATTCACGAGAATATTATTCATTGTAACCCTGGCAGCTCTTAGTGATATCATACATCACTGAGAGAGTAGATTAAACCTACTGTAACAGAGTTTGATATATTGAATAAACTTGTTTTCTGTTACATACTTGTGTTTATAATTGAATTGAGTGTAGATACTATATTCAACCCCCTTCTATAGTATCACTGAGGCCTAACAACTTGAACGACCACTGATGACAAGCATATAAACTAAAAATTAACATCGAGTCCCCGACAGCGGCGTCAAAAACTTGTTAGGGCAAAAACACACGCTAAAATTCACGCAAGTATACGCATTCTCAAGTAGTATAAGTTATAAATCAGATTCGTTTCCACAGGGACTGGTTAAGGTTAAGTTTAATTTATGCACTTATGCAACAATGGTATGACTATCATTCAATGCTAAGATAATTAACAAACTGGGTTTTGATTAAACTAAGAGATTATACTAAATAACATTAACTAAGAGAATTGAGGTTGAATTACTTATATGAGACAAACATGAGATTCTAACTTCATTAAATACTTCATTCAAAGTCATTGTTTTAAACCTTAGCATGCAATGGTGATGACAACTAATCAGATAACACGAAACTAGTAAACGCCAACTTTCGTTGTACGAATACCCTACTACCATACATCCACAAAAGAGATAGAAGCAGAATAGACACCAATTATATTGAGACCCTATTTTTCTATAGAATTTGACAACATAAAGGTTTAATGCACAAGTTATTTATCATTATTACATAGGCCAAGTAAGATGGTTAAAATTACCTACGAAACATGCATAACAATTATACACGAACCTATGCTAGCATGGAAAGTTCTAAACCTCTATATTCACTTTCGCTTCAATAGAGATTAACACGCTATATTATTTGTTACCTAAGTACATAAGAAGAATAAGCACAACCAATACTAAGATATCAATCAATCACCATACACCAAAACGTAGTTCTTGGTGATACTTGCCCTCGGGGCTATGGCGGCGAGGGCTCACCAAGGACGTAGTGACTTTCATGTCCTCCAAGGACTAAGTCTAAAATGTAGTTCTGATTTATGGGGTGAGGCCCCTTATATAGATGTTGGGAGTCCTTGAATTGGACTTGGTATAGGAGACTTGGTGGTCAAGTCTCTGAATTAGAATGGACTTTGGAGTCCTAGGAAGTAGGAAGCTGATTCCTTATCCCATGAGGGTCCTTGGAGGCCAATCTACAAGGATTTATATTTCCATCAGGACTTATCTTAATGGCTGATTTTTCCCTTATTAATTAATTATGAAATTATTTAATAATCAGGGTTTTGGGCCTTCTTTGTTCCATCAGACCTGATCTGGTCCATCAGGCATGATCAATGTGTTGATTTTTTTGGTCTGAATGTCATACATCTTTTTATTGGACCTTGCAGCCCAAATTATGTGTAATTAATACAACATTAACTATGTAATTAGGATTTATTTATTCCCTATCATTTGCCCCCCAACTTTTGGGAAACATTGACCAGGTTTCACAAAAGTTAAGTTCATTTGTTCCCTTCCAGGGTATCGTTTTTGCGTAAAGTGTGGAGCGACCTACACAATTACAATGATTTTCTTTTATTCCTTTTATTCAGGAATTATCTTAATTTTCAGGAATTTTTCCCTTAATTCTGGGATTTTTCCTTAACTTCCAGGAATTTTTCCCTTAATTCTGGGATTTTTCCTTAATTTTCTAGATTTTTCCCTTAATTTCGGGATTTATCCTTAATTTTTTGGATTTTTCCCTTAATTCTGGGATTTTTCTTGAATTTTCTGGATTTATTCCTTATTTTCTGAAAATATTAACATTTTTCAGAAAATATTTTAAAGAATTTCCTTAATTTTCTGGGAATATTCAGAATATAAAATCCTTTTTTCAGATAACACATTTTTTCCTTCTTTTTTCCTCCCTCTTTTTTTCTTTTGCTCCTTTTTTTTAACCTGGCTCGACCAGGAATCCTGTTCGACCAGGATCCTGGTCGAATTAGCCTCTGCTGTGCCTTGGTCAAAGGAAATTCGAGGAGGGTGCATTCGACTAGGAATCCTGGTCGAATTTCGGCCAGGATTTTCTCCTATATATATATATATATATTTTTTCGAGCAGGAGACTTTCGACTAGGATTTTTCTTCCCTTTCGACCAAGATTCCCTGTTTTTGACCGAATTATCCTTCTTTTGGTTGCCCAGGTCGACAGGATTTCGACCTCAATGATTTCGACCTCAATGATTTCGATCACGATTCCTTTGTATTTCCTAGTCGAATGGGTCTCAATTTTGGTCGAATTAAGCCTGTTTTTTAGCCCTAATCGACAGGATTTCGACCTCAGGTATTTCGATCAGGAATGTGGTGTAAATTCTGGTCGAACTGGGTAAAGAGTATATTTCTTTTTTTGCATATATTTTGTAATTTCCATATATTTGGATTTGGGCCCTTAAACCTGGGCTGGGCCTTTTCCTTTAATTTTCAACTAATTGGGCCCTTTTCTGGGATGGAATCTTTTGGGCCAACCTCTTTTTTGGGACTGTTTTCAGCAACCCTCTTTTTTCTGGGCTTCAATAAACAAAATTTTGAGCCCATTTTCCTAGGTTTTGCACTTGGCCCATTGGTTTAACTGGCCTTCTTTGGTCCATTTTAAATTGGGCTTTTTTCTAGGCTTTATTATTCAAGTCTCATTTAAACTTGGGTTGGGCCTTAACTCTCAAGCCCAATTTCCAAAATATTCTGGAATTTCTAGATTATTCCAGATTTTGCCATAATTTTCCAAAATTTTTCTAAAATTTTCTGGAACATTCCAGATTTTTCCATTATTGGGCCCAAATGGCCTTTTTTGAGGCCCAATTTGCCCTACCAAGGGCTATATAAGAGTGAGGTGTGGGAGGTGTGACTTCACACTTCTCATTTCATTTTTTCCAACTCTCAAACACTCTCCTCTCCTTCCTCCTTCCTCATTTTAGCAAATTTTCGGCCAAGTTCCTTTCAAGGTTTTCAAGTCTTTCCAAGCTTTTCATTGATGGCTGACAAGAATTCCGAGAGAGCGGCCAAGATAGCCTCGGCTTCAAAACGAGGTAAGGATATCGAGATCCGTTCTTCATACATGTCTTTGATCGATATGATTAACACTAGGGGGATGAATATCCCTCCACTGTACATCTCGATTCTTTTAATCATTGTAACACTTGGCACACCATAGACTTCGATAAATTAAATGCTGTTTTTAGGAAGGTATTTCAATATTACAATAGCGCTTATGGTAATTGTGGTTGGGTCTATGTCAAACAAAGACCCAAATGTAAGCATATCTTTAACGGCACCTCCATTCCTGATAATAACCAAAATTGGAGGAATAATTTCTTCGGGTTACGTTGGGAGAACGGCGACTAGGGCACAACCTTCAGATCTTTCTTCGGGAAGGTTAGTGATGGTAGCCTCAAATCCATTCACTTAACTCCCAAGGAAACTAATATTTATAATGAGCTTACTCGGGATGACGACACTACTACCAGCTGGACTCTCTTAGAGGAATTCTCCGTCATTCATGTGGGACTATCCTCTATTTCTCAACAGGGTATTTTTCTTACCTTCTCAATTATATTTCATTTCATGCATTATTGACACCACTTATTTTGTTTTTTATCTTGTCTTGCAGCTGCCAAGGAGATCAATGAGGATAACGTGCCCCTCTTTGAGGAAACTGCTAGAATGAAGAAAGCTCGCCTTGCGGGTCTGGACACTCGAGGAAAGGCCACAGAGCCAATCTTCTTGAGGAAACACAAGGAGCCCATGGGGGAGGCTTCAGCTGAGGGAGTTGAGGGCCATAGTGCTCCTATTACTGCTGTTGCTCCTGCTGCTGCTCCTGCTGCTATAGGCGCCTTCCAGCCTCTCTGGAGATTCCGCCGAGGGGATATCATGGTGGGATCTACCAAGCATGCCTGGGATTGGTCCTATCATGGCGTGACTCCCAAAGATTTCACTGATGTGGTTGCCACCCATGACCTAGAGACGATAAAGCTCATGGGAGCTCAATCTCTGGCTTCGGTATGACCTTTCTTGAATTTATCTTTCTTACTTGTAGCATTCACTTGCCTTACATTTTTGTTAATTATTTCATTTCAGTCTAACGCCTATTTTCAAGGCGCTGTGAGGCAAGCCGAGTCATGGAAGCGGGCTTCTAACAAGGCTGACAATGCCCTCAGGAGGCAGCAGAAAAAGTATGCTGCTCTAGAGAAGAAGTTCAAGGGCGGAGGAAGAACTCGGAGAATCTAACGCCGAGCTGGTGGTGCTTCGGGCCGAGAAGGATAAGGCTATAGATAACTATCTGGACTCGGAGGAATTTTCCCAGTCCATGAGGATAAGGGATGGCTCAGTCTTCCCCGAGTTTTTTAGGACTGGTTGGGACATGGCCCTTGGGATCGTGAACGAGGCTTGTCCTGATATTAACCCGGCGGACTATGTCTGCCCTGATGACGAGGCTTTGCTGCAGAGGTTTCGCACTCGAGTAGTTGTCTCGGATCACGTCCCTCAGGACCCGCTTCTTCCTCCTCCCGAGTCTTCTTCCAGGCCTGCTGAGGACGACAGCTCTTCCTCCTCCTCCGAGACGACAGAGACTTCTAGCGAGAGCGGAGGGGATGCCGATATGGATGCCGAGGGCACCTCAGCTCCTTAGAGCTTTTCCAGCCCTGCGTGGCTTGTTTACTTCATCTTATTTTCGAGACTTTATTTATCAGACTCTTGTAATATTTATTTGATCTATTTTATTTATCGGATTTTATGCTTGCGTTTCACGCATTGGGTTTTACTTGCCTTGCCATAGAGATTCAAACATATTTCGAAAACTTTATGAATTTTCATAAATTGTTTGGGATTCATCCCTTACACGAGTCTTAATAAACCTCCAAATAAGACTAGAACATATAAATCCTAAGCAAGCAAAGCTTCAAGGTGCTTTTCAACCTACTTGTCATCTTGACAAGTGAGAATCGTATTCAGTCGCCCTACACATAGTAAACCTTCAGGTTTTGTGCATGCCAAGTTCTCGGGACTTCAAAACCATCCATAGTCTCCAGCTTGTAGGTTCCTCTATCTTGAACACTCTTGACTTTGTATGGCCCTTCCCAAGTCGGGGCAAGCTTCCCTTTCTGTCCTACACCAGAAGCTTCTACCTTCCTCAAGACTAGGTCACCTTGTTTGAAAAACCTTTCTTTAACCCTTAGGTTGTAGTAGAATGAAACCTTTTTTCTGATATTCCACTATCTTCGCATGTGCCTCATCTCGCACTTCATCAATTAAGTCCAGGGCTAACCTTTGTCCTTCCTCATTCCCCTCAGCATTGAAAGGTTGAATCCTGGGAGAGGAATGTGATATCTCCACGGGAACAACTGCTTCTGCCCCATATGCTAACATGAAGGGAGTTGCTCTAGTCGTGACTCTACAGGTAGTCCTATAGGCCCATAGTATTGGGAGTATCTCATCCACCCAATTATTTCTCGATTTCTCGATCATCTTCTTTAGTCCATCTAGGATTATTCGATTTGCTACCTCTGCTTGCCCATTGACTTGCTGGTGAGCCACAGAGGTGAACCGTAACTCAATTTCATTTTCTTCACAGTACTTCTTGAATTCCTCATTGTTGAATTGTGTTCCATTGTCAGTGACTAGGATACGGGGAATTCCATACCGGCACATAATATTTTCCCACAGGAATTGTGTAACCTGCTTAGTTGTGATTTTGGAGAAGGGTTTGGCTTTAATCTACTTAGTGAAATAATCAATGGCTACAATCAGGAACTTCCTTTGTGTCGTGGCCATGGGGAAAGGCTCCAGAATATCCATTCCCCACATAGCAAAGGGGATGGGCGAGTTGATAGAGGTCAGCATCTCGGGGGGTTGTCTAAAACCGGTGCATACTTCTGACAGCGGTCACACTTCTTCACATATTCTTTGGCATCAGCCATTATTTCCGGCTAATAAAAGCATAAACGGGTTATCTTATGAGCCAAGGCCCTGCCCCCCAAGTGTTGCCCACAAATACCTTCATGTACTTCTTCAAGAGCCAAGCGTGCCTCATCGGGCCTGAGACACCTTAAGTAAGGAACTACGAAAGACCTTTTGTACAGAATCCCATCTATCAAAGAGTACATTAGTGCCCGAACAACTAACTTCTGTGCTTCAGTAGCATCGTTTGGCAACCAATCGGTTTGAATGTGGGCCTTAATGGGATCTATCCATGACGTCCCCAGGCCTACAGGAGCTACAATCTTAATATCTATGCTCCGTGTCTTCAAAACACGGAAGTACACACTTCCTGAACTTTCTTCTATCTCGGATGAAGCAAACTTTGATAATGCATCTGCCTTAGCATTTTCCTCCCTTGGAATGTGCTCAATATGGCATTCATTAAATTGGGTCATCACAGCCCTTACTAGGCGGACATACTTAGCCATCGTATCATCCCTTGCCTCAAACTCTCCCTTTACCTGGGTTATGACCAGCTTCGAGTCTCCACGGACCTTTAAGTTCTTGACTCTAAGTGTCCCTGCTAGGCCGAGGCCAGCTATCAGGGCTTTGTAAAACCAATCCTGCTCCACTTGAATTTGTTTTTGATGCTCCATCAAAATAGAGAACCCAACATTCTTTCTCCTTATCATCCTTCTCTTTCTCCCCCTTATCAACTTCCTTGTCTTGAGGTATGGTATCTTCCTGCCCCCCGACTTCTTGGTTGGGTATGGTACATTCCACCACAAAGTCAGCTAATGCCTGGGCTTTTATTGCGGTTCGTGGCTTGTACTTAATGTCGAACTCTTCCAGCTCTATTGCCCACTTGATCAACCTCCCACTAGCCTTGGGACTATGAATGATATTTCTCAGGGGCTGATTTGTTAGCACCTCAATTTGATGAGCCTGAAAGTAAGGACATAACTTTCTTGAAGCCGCCACCAAGGCTAGAGCAAATTTCTGAATAGTTGAATAATTCAACTCAGCACCATGCAGAATTTTGCTCACATAGTATACGGGTTTCTGGATTTTCAGTTCCTCCTTAACCAATACAGCGCTCAAGGCACTCTCTGAAACAGCTAAGTACAAGAATAAAACTTCATTCAAAGCTGGCTTGGCCAACAACGGTGCCTGGGCCATATATTTCTTTAATTCCTTGAATGCCTTCTGGTTTTCCTCATTTTATACAAAGTCCTTAATGTTCTTTAGTGACTTGAAGAATGACAAGCACTTGTCTCCTGACTTGGAGATGAATTGTCCCAGCGCAGCAACCCTTCCTGTGAGCTTCTGAACATCCTTGACAGTTTTTGGTGGTTCCATGTCCAGGATTGCCTTTATTTTATCGGGGTTAGCCTCGATCCCTCTCTTGAAGACCATCAATCCCAAAAATTTTCAAGAACCTACTCCGAAAGCACACTTTGTAGGATTTAACATCATCTTGTGGTACCTCAGGACCTCAAAAACTTCCCTCGAATGGGTTATATGATCAGTCTTTACTAGACTCTTGACTAACATGTCATCAACATAGACTTCCATAGTCTTGCCAATAAGATCCTTAAAAAATTTATTTACCAACCTTTGATAGGTGGCTCCAGCATTCTTAAGACCAAATGCCATAACAAGATAACAATAAACACCAAAGTCTGTGATGAATGATACATGATACCTTTGGAATGTCACCCTTGTGCATCTTAATTTGATTGTATCCACTAAATCCATCCATAAAGCTCATCATCTCATGTCCAGTAGTGGTATCAATCAAAGTATCAATCCTTGGCAATGGAAAACAGTCCTTAGGGCATGCATCATTCAGATCAGTGAAGTCTATACACATCCTCCACTTTCCATTGGCCTTCTTCACCATTACAGGGTTTTCTAACCATTCCAGAAATTGAATCACCTCAATGAAACCAGCCTCTAAGAGCTTCTCTACTTCCTGTTTTATAGCCTCTTGTCTTTCCGGGGCAAAGTTTCTTTTCTTTTGCTTCACTGTCTTCCGGTTTGGGTCCATGTTTAACTTGTGAGTAATCAGCTCCGGGTCTATGCCTGGCATATCAGCTCCTGACCATGTAAACACATCACTATTTTCTTGCAAAAATCTCTCCAACTTCTTTCTAAGGAGCTCCTCAAGTGTGGCTCCAATGAAAGTCATCCTCTCAGGATTCTCGGGGGCTAAAAAAATTGAAACCAAGTCTTCTACTGGCTTTCCTCTTTTCTCATCATTCTCTCGGATATCCATATCTTCAATAGAAAGAACCTGCCCCCCAACTCCATCTTCCCTCAAAGAGGCTACATAACAGCTTCTAGCCATTTTTTGATCTCCTCTCTCTTCTCCAATCCCATTCCGGGTGGGAAACTTCATAACTAAATGGTAGGAAGAAGGGACTGCCTTGAAGGCATGTATCCCTGTTCTCTCCATGATAGCATTATAAGTTGAACTAGCCTTTACCACCACAAAGTCCAACATCTGTGTTGCTTGCCTTGGTTCCTGACCTATGGTGGTTGGCAACTTGATTATCCCTTCCATGGGACATTCTACTCTGGAAAATCCATATATTGGCATGTCGGTTGGGGTCAATTGGGAGTCGTTATATCCCATTCTTAGAAAGGCGTCATGGAGCAAGATATCCAGTGAAGCACCATTATCCACAAGGACCCTCTTGATCGGGCTATTTCCTATTATCGGTGTTATGACCAGCGGGTCGTTATGAGGAAATTTCACACCCTCTATGTAACACCCCCAGATCCGGGGTCGGGGATCCGGGTCGTCACGGTCTTTCTTTCCACAATATCACTTCACTTAATTAATAATAATAACCTTATGCTGTGACCCCACACTAACACACACCACAACCCGTTATAGTCTCAGAGATGAAATTGAAATAAGTACAAGTCTTTGAATCCACCATTTAAAAGTTATTACAACCCAAAATGATTACTTGATAAATTTACAGTTAATTGCCATTATCTGCCACAAGTTATAATTATACATAATTTGATTCTCAAAAGTAGATGGTCTGAACTACAATGGATCTACCTCTGCAGCTATAGCAGCTACAACATCATCGGGAAGACGCGGGACGCTTCCCACGCGCTTGCGCTGGGTCTGCTGGAGTCTGGCCATCTCTCCTAACTGTTGTTGTGTGATGAAGAAATAAAGCAAGAGTGAGCCTTACAGCTCGCAAGATAATACATAGTGATCAGGCAAAGATACCAATAAGTAACCTTTTCTACTGTAGATGGATGAATTCCTCACCGGTCATCACCCTGGCCGCATTAGGACCTCGCGCTTGACCGTTACCCGGCCACTCACGCGTTGATGGACTGCCACCCAGCCACTTACACTTTGATAGACCGTACCCCGACCTGTCGCTTATGCCGACTCAATTAGATGGGCTTACTTCCCGAACATTGGGCAAGTAATCAATTCATTTATCAAAACAGTAACCTTGTTGCGAATGTAAAATGCACCACAGAGCTGGATCCCCCAGGTTTTGAGCGAGTATTTAAATCCCCTTTGAAAGGAAGATCTTAAATATAAAAATGAGTCTTGGGGTCCACTCTAACTTTAAAAATCATTTTGAAGACTCGAAAACATTTTTAAGAATGTTTGGAGTACTACTGATTTATTAAAATAAATCAGTCCCGATATATTAGAAAATATCTGAATATTATTATTTAAATAATATCCCCGTAAAGAATAATCTTTATAAAAATAATTGAAGTAGAAGTTTTAAAACTTATACTCGAAACGAGTATTAAATAACCAAAGATACACTTATATGAAAGTATTATCTTTATTTGAATAATCGAAAATAAGTTTGATTATTAACACCTTATTCTTTAATAAAACAAAAGAATATATTTCAGTAATAAGCGGAGTCATAATACCTCGAATGAATATTATAAATAATATTCATTAAATAAAATAAAGGAGTCATACATCCTCAAATGAATATCCAAGTAATATTCAATAAATAATATAAAGGAGTCATAAGTCCTCGAATGAATATTCAAGATGATATTCATTAATAAAATAAAGTTATCGAATAAACCTTATTCGATTAATAGTTTTGAAAACTATAACCATATATATATATAAATATATATATATATAAAATCTACTCGGGATCCTCGACTCCCGGTTTTAGAAATTGTTTTCACCTTTTGGGTCCCTATATTAAGGGTATATGCAAATTACCGTTATTCTCTAGCATAGGTATTATCAACTGAATCAACAGATATATATGAAAAGAATACGAAACAGGCATGCATATATACCATATCACATGCTACAATATATCGCAAGAATTTGCTAATAACAAATATGCATTTATCGCAAGATCATGCATATACACATATACATCACAACAACAGTTATAACGGGTAGAAAACTTGCCTGAGCGACTTGGGGTGATAAAAGGCTCGGGACGAGTCTGGTAACCTATAAACAACAAGTAAGTTGGAATTAAACCAAAATCACTTGTAAATCTATACTTTAACCAACTTAGACTCTAACGCTTGTTTTGCGCTCACTGATTCGCTTAAGTCACTCGGGTACCCTCGGCTCCACCATTTTTAATAATTTAACCTTTACGAGTTTTAAAGCGATTCCTTCGCGAGTGTCTTACCAACTGCCTAACACACTTACCATAATTGTTTCATACATTAATTAACCCTTTTTGGTCTTTAACCTATGTTTCAAAGTAAGGCGAGGGGAAAAGTTTCGTTCGTGAAACGCCGTTACTTGAAACGGTCGTTTCTCCTAAACCGTGCATCGGAATCGAACGAACTACATATCAAAAAGAAGCTCGTAACATGAGCTATCTAAACATGGCAGTGGTCATAATCTAGCAGGGGGTTCTCGGGTCCTAATGCTATGCACAAAAACAGTCCAAAGAAAATCGGACGTTACGACGGCTATGTTTACGCAATTTCCAATATTTTAAACCATTCAAAACCATCCCAAATCAACCTCAAATCCAACATACAACCAACATCCATCCTTATCACATCATAACAACCCCAACGAATTCAATTTAATCATTCATACTTATTCCTAAGCTTAACTTTAATCATACTTAAGTTCTTTTAATCAAAACCACAACATTTACCATTCCATTTCACTACCATTCCAAATCCCAAACTCTAAATCACAACAACAAGCTACAATATCATCCTACTAATCAAAATCATCTTATAATACATAGGAATCTAGGGTTTGGAGATGGTATACCTTCCTTGAAGTGGTGGGAGGAGCTAGGAAGCCTTAAGAAGCTTTGAGAAGTCTTAAGAATGCTTGGATCTTCAAGAAAAACAAGAAAAACTTCAAGTTAAAAACTTGAAAACACTATTCATAGTCTTCTTCTTTGATTAAATGAAGAAGATTGAGAAGGAATTAATGGCTTAAACTCATGATATAGCCCTAACTAAGCATGAAGATGATTAGGGAATTTACTCACCAATTTAGGAAGCTTGGATCTTGAATTTTTGAAATTTCTTGCCTAATGAATAGTGAAAAGCCGAGAGCAAAGATGAACAAGGCCTTGGTTCTTTTTGATTTTTGATGAAGAATGAATTTACTTGGCTTGGTTGCTTTGCTTTTGTGTTTGATTTAGTCAATTACCTTCTTGCCCTTGAATTTGTGTGGTTACAAAGCCACCACACCTCCTTCCTTCCCATGTCATGCTTGTGTCATCCTCATGATGTCATCCTCCCTTCCTTGTCCTCTTTCTATTGGTTGGATGACATCATTCCCACTAATCCCTTTGATTAACTTCCTAATCGTTTGCCTAATGACCGCTGATCTGTTATACGGTTCGCTTAACTTTCATTCTCGTTTATCGTTTGAAGGATCATACCCGGGATCTTATTACTTAGGTTCCCTTAACCTTTCTCAATACATTATATTCCTTTTTATGATCCTCTATTATAATCCTTTAATTTAAATCCTTTTTATCCTGTTACCTTATACTCAATTCTCTCCGTATCTTGTGGATTTCCGGGAAAAACCAAAGTGTTCGGAATTGGATTCTCACGATCTTTACATACACTTATATATTACATAGAGTACTAATAATATCCCAGAATATCCATAACAGACCCCTACATAGTGTGGCGTGAAAAGTTTCTTCATTCAGCTAAAACACTATTCACAAGGGTTACAAAAAGTTGAAAATTTTGGGGGTTATTACAGTCTCCCCTCCTTAAAAGGATTCCGTCCCGGAATCAAACAGAAAACAAATGGGGGTACTTTTCTAGCATTGTGCTCTCTAGTTCCCAAGTTGATTCTTCCACATTATGATTCTGCCATAGTACTCTGACTAGCTTGATCACTTTGTTCTGAAGCACCTGCTCCTTCTTATCCATAATCCTTACTGGCTTCTCCACGTAAGTTAGATCTGGCTGCATATCCACCTGCTCGTACTCCACTATGTGTCTGGCTTCCCGATGATACCTCCTTAGCATTGACACATGGAACACATTATGAACTTGTTGCAAATTAGGGGTAGGGCTAGCTCGTAAGCTAACTTTCCAATCCGTCTTAATATCTCAAAAGGTCCAATGTATCTTGGGCTTAGTTTTCCTTTCTTTCCGAACCTCATTAATCCCTTCCAAGGGGATACTTTCAACAGTACTAAGTCCCCTACTTCATATTCCTTGTCCTTTTGGGCTAGGTCTGCATATTTCTTCTGTCTGTCTTGGGCTGCTACAAGTCGCCCTCTGATAAGATCCACTATATCTTTGGTCCTTTGGACCACTTCGGGTCCGAGCATCTTCCGCTCTCCTACTTCATCCCAGTATAAGGGAGATTGACACCTTCTTCCGTACAGGGCCTCATAAGGCGGCATTCCGATGCTAGCATGAAAGCTATTGTTATAAGAAAACTAGATCAACGGCAAGTGATCATCCCAACTTCCTTTAAGGTCTATTGCACAGACTCTCAACATATCCTCTAGTGTCTGGATGGTCCTTTCACTCTGTCCATCCGTCTGGGGATGGTACGCGGTACTCATATTTAACTTGGTCCCCGCACATTCCTGAAAGCTCCTCCAAAATCTGGAGTTGAACCTGGGGTCTCGGTCTGAGACAATAGACGCTGGGACTCCATGTCGCGTCACTATTTCCTTAAGGTAAATGTCCACCAGTCTATCGACTGTGTATCTCTCATTGATAGGAATGAAATGAGCTGACTTTGTCAGTCGGTCTATAATTACCCAAATGGCGTCGTGATTGGCTTTCGTCCTTGGCAAGCCTACAATAAAATCCATCGCTATCTGTTCCCATTTCCATTCGGGAATCTCTAGGGGTCGCAAAAGTCCACTGGGTCTCTGGTGCTCTGCCTTTACTCTTTGGCAAGTCAAACACTTGTTTACCCATTCTGCTACGTCCCTCTTCATGTTGGGCCACTAGTAATATTCCTTCAAATCCCTATACATCTTGGTACTTCCCGGGTGAATGGAATACCTTGAACTATGGCTTTCATCCAAAATCTCATTTTTAAGTTCTTGAACATTCGGAACCCAAATTCGGTAGGAGTACCTCATTATCCCTTTATCATCTTTCTCAGTATGGATCTCCTCTCCAGTCATTGACTCTCTGCCTATATTCATTATTTTCTCCTGGCACAATCTGATCTTTTCCAATAACTCTGGCTGCATTGAGATCTCAAAAAGCTTTTCAGCTCCGATTCCGGTTACCTTTACTTCTATTTCCATTCTCTCAAAATCTCTTATTAATTCTTCCGAAGTTGTTATCATTCTGAGTCTTTCCTTTCTACTAAGGGCATCAGCCACCACATTGGCTTTCCCTGGATGATAGAGAATCTCACAATCATAGTCCTTGATTAGTTCTAACCATCTCCTCTGGCGCATGTTGAGCTCTTTCTGCGTAAATATGTACTTGAGGCTCTTATGGTCTGTGAAAATCTCGCACTTCTCTCCATACAAGTAGTGCCTCCAAATTTTTAAAGCAAATACTATTGCCGCGAGCTCAAGGTCATGAGTAGGATATCTAACCTCATATTCCTTCAGTTGTCTCGACGCATACGCAATAACTTTACCGTGCTGCATAAGCACACATCCTAATCCTTTGTGCGACGCGTCACTATATATCACAAAATCTCCTTTTCCGTCCGGTAATGCCAATACCGGAGCCGTTATCAACCTTTTCTTTAATTCCTGAAAACTGTTCTCGCATTTCTCCGTCCATTCAAACTTCTCTGTCTTACGAGTAAGTCGTGTCAAAGGGGCTGCGATCTTCGCAAAGTCCTGTACAAATCTACGATAGTAGCCGGCCAATCCTATGAAACTCCTTACCTCTGTGGGTGTGGTTGGCCTTTCCCAATTTGAGACCGCCTCTATCTTGGAGGGGTCGACCAATACTCCTTCTTTATTGATCACATGTCCTAAAAACTGTACTTCATTCCGCCAAAATTCACACTTCGAGAATTTGGCATATAACTGTTCCTCTCTGAGTATTCCTAGAGCTATCCTCAAATGCTCTGCATGTTCTGCCTTAGTCCTTGAGTAGATCAAAATATCATCGATAAAAACTATCACACACTTGTCCAAGTACCTCTTAAATACTCTATTCATTAAATCCATGAAAGCCGCTGGGGCGTTGGTTAATCCAAAGGACATTACCAAGAACTCATAATGCCCATACCTGGTACGGAACGCTGTCTTGGAAACATCTTCGGGTTTAATCTTTAGTTGGTGATATCCAGTTCTCAGGTCGATCTTGGAAAAATAAACAGCATCCTTTAGCTGGTCGAACAGATCGTCTATTCTAGGTAATGGGTACCTGTTCTTTATGGTTAGCTTGTTCAACTCTCGATAGTCTATGCACAACCTCATGCTCCCATCTTTCTTCTTAACAAATAAAACTGGTGCTCCCCACGGAGACACACTGGGTCTTATCATACCCTTATCCAAGAGTTCCTACAATTGGATAGCTAATTCCTTCATTTCTAACGGGGCTAACCGGTAAGGTGCTTTTGAAACTGGCGTCGTCCCTGAAGCCAACTCAATAGCAAATTCAATCACTCTATCGGGTGGTAATCCCGGAAGGTCTTGTGGGAATACATCTTCAAATTCGTTGACTACTGGAATATCTTGTAAGTTGGGCACCTCCTTCTGCGTGTCCACCACATAGGCTAGGTAAGCCTCACTTCCTTTTCGTAGCATCCTTTTGGCCTGGGCTATAGTCAAAAATTTCTGTGTCTGCCTCTTTCCTCTAAATATAACTTCTTTCTTCCCGGGGATATTTAACTTAACTTTCTTCCCTTTACAGTCTATCTGAGCATCGTTGCTAGATAGCCAGTCCATTCCCAAAATCACATCAAACTCCCCTAATTTAAAAGGAATCAGATCAACACTGAAAGATTGCTCCCCTATGCCTATCTCACAGGCGGGGTGAATCTGGTTAACAGGAATAATTTCATGATTGGCTATTTCTACTTGTAAGGGTTCTATCAAGGGTTCAGCCTTAAGTCTTAACTTACGCGCAAGGTCCTTTGATATAAAAGATTTAGTTGCTCCCGAATCAAATAAAACATTTGCACTGACTGAATTTAGAGAAAGGGTACCTGCTATCACATCTGAATCTTTCATAGCATCCTGGACTGTCATGTTGAAAGTCCTCGCAGTAGGTGGCTTATTAGAAGCAGCCCTGCTTGCTCCCGAAGCTGCTGGTTTGTTCATTGGGCATTCCCTCCTCCAATGACCCGGGCGTCCACACAGATGACAATTGGTGGTTGGAACGACGGCAGGGGCTGACGAAGGGCATTTATTTGAGTAGTGGCCTTCCCGACCGCACTTAAAACAGGTTACTGGCTTTTCTTTACACTCCCAGTATGATTCCTTCCACATATGTTACAGGCTGGCAATGGGGGTCGTGACTGGTTGGAATAGGACATTCTTGACTTCTGGCCGCCATGGCTCACACTCACACTCATTGGCCGCTTAAACCCAGTGTTCCTTCCTGGCAGGGACACTGCTCCTCGATTAAATCTAGTTGGGAAGCTCCTTCCTGCGGAACCTCCACCCATGCTCATACTTTTCCTCTTTATTCCTTTCTTCTCTCTTTCCTTCTGCATCTGTTCACTTCCAACTTCTACAATCGTTGCCTTTTGCACCAGAGTGGCATAGTCTGTAAGCTCAAGGATTGCCACCCTATTCTGAATCCACGGTTTCAGTCCCTGCTGAAACCTCCTAGCTTTCTTTTCCTCGGTGCTCACAAACTCTGGCACAAACCTTGATAACTCAGTAAATTTCGCTTCGTACTCTGCTACAGACAAGTTATTCTGCTTTAGCTCCAAGAACTTGAGCTCCATCTGGTTTTCCATAAACCTCGGGAAATACTTCCCCAGAAACAACTGACTAAATCTCTCCCAGGTTATAATAGCGTCTGTCTCCATATTTTTCTTGGCCTCCCACCAGTAGTTAGCTTCTCCTTTCATAAGGTAGGTAGCAAATACAGTCTTCTGCGCCTCCTCGGTACTCAAAATCTCAAAAGATTTCTCCATTTCCTTTAACCATGCCCTTGCCTCAACTGGGTCGGCTGATCCGTGGAACTCAGGGGGCTTAAGGGACTTAAAAACCCTGAAAGAGTTTGCCACAGCATTGTTACTTCCTTGAGGGGGTGGGTTGGGTTGACGTTCCAAATTCTGCCTTAGGAGTTGCATGAACTGGCCCATGGGATCCATGCCTGGGTTTGGTACTGGTTGCTCAACCTCGGTTTCTCCTTCTTCAGCCTCTATCTCAAATCCCTCAACATCATATGTTTCCTCTTCCTCTTCATACAGGGAGTCATCCTGTTCCACATAATCCTCATCTTCCTCTTCACTGTGCTCCTGGTTCCTATCATCCTGGTTATGGCTTCCCTGGTCCTCAGATCCAGGGTTCGCCCTAGTTCCAATCTTTCTTGGCGGCATGATTCTGATAATAAAAAAAAATTATTGGGAAAATTCAACGTTAGGTCACAATCATATACAACATTGTGCCTTGCACAGCTCTTATAATGGGGAGAACGTGTATCGCAATTCTATTATTTTAAGAAAGTTCTAATACGAAGTGCAGTAATAATAATGATAAAAATAGTGATCCCGTCACTATGGAACTGAACCGAAAGGAAACAAATATATACATAATGCGAGAAATACATAGTTTGATCTGGTCAAAAGTACAACAGTGCTACAGTCATCTGTCCCAAAAGTGATACACAAGAGTCTATCTGTCTAGTCAGAAAAAGGGATGCTATATACAAGTCAACTATCCCGGAAAATTGGCTCTTACTAAGGCCTCGGCTAACTAGACAACTAGACTATTCCATCATCAATCCTGAATCACACACCGGAGCGGGTCAGCTCCCAAACCCTTTCCATCGCACGATGGAAGATATAGTCGGCCTGCCGCCTGGAGATCCTACCATGCCTGTCCCCCTGGAGCGATCTGAGCCTCGCTCGGGATGTGAGCTCTATCCCCGTAAGCTCCCTCCTCAAGGATCGGGGTATAGAAGCCCTAGTCTCATAAGCTCGGGTACGCCTACCCGCCCTCTCTGCATCCAACTCCCTCCTGGCCTCATCTAGTCGGCCCTCGGCAACAGCCACTCGGGTCCTCAATACATCCTGAACATATCCATGAGCTAACGAAGACTGCCTGTGGGCAGGGTCAAGAGGTGGTGAATCCGGAGCCGCTGAGGGTGCCTCCTCGGTCTGCCTAGGCTCGGAAGTATGGGTCTCTGAGCTGTCATCATCAGGAATCCAAGATAGTGGTGGAGGGGTAGGGGCTCTGACCACCGGAAGTGTGGGTAATGGGATACCAGCATACACTACCATAGGTCCAACACGCTCCTCAGCTACTGGGACCTCATCCGGGTCCTCCTCATCTGGAATAGCAATAACCTCTGTCTCTGACTCCTCTGAGGGGTCCTCCTCATCTGAAATAGCAATGACCTCCGTCTCTGACTCTTCTGAGGGGTCCTCCTCATCCTCCTCCATCTCAGGCTCCTCCTGATCCTCAACATCTAGAAGTGCCTCATCATGCTCGCGCTCGAACATCTCAGGGTCCTCTATCTCAGGCGCCTACACATTAAACGAGCTAAGTTACTATCATGATACTTATAAGGGTTCCCGTAAGGGTTTTAACTGTCAGCACTACTTTAAGTAGTCCGACCATGAACTTGGCAAGAGTTCTTATTATCTTTGTGAGTTTGTTATTATATCGACGCATCATCTCTGAGGTTTATAACGCTTAGCTCTGATACCATTTCTGTAACACCCCCAGATCCGGGGTCGGGGATCCGGGTCGTCACGGTCTTTCTTTCCACAATATCACTTCACTTAATTAATAATAATAACCTTATGATGTGACCCCACACTAACACACACCACAACCCGTTATAGTCTCAGAGATGAAATTGAAATAAGTACAAGTCTTTGAATCCACCATTTAAAAGTTATTACAACCCAAAATGATTACTTGATAAATTTACAGTTAATTGCCATTATCTGCCATAAGTTATAATTATACATAATTTGATTCTCAAAAGTAGATGGTCTGAACTACAATGGATCTACCTATGCAGCTATAGCAGCTACAACATCATCGGGAAGACGCGGGACGCTTGCCACGCGCTTGCGCTGGGTCTGCTGGAGTCTGGCCATCTCTCCTAACTGTTGTTGTGTGATGAAGAAATAAAGCAAGAGTGACCCTTACAGCTCGCAAGATAATACATAGTGATAACAATAATATAAGTATCTAAATGGATACTTACTAGAATCTTTATCATGTGTAAGATAATTACTTACTAGATATAAGTAAAAACAAGGAATGAAGTTACCAATACTTCACTACACTTATATCATTTATAAAGCTACTTGAACTACCACCGTTCAAAGTATTATAAGTTTTAAAAAAAAACATCCCATAGATGAGACCACAAGTTAAGACTTGAATAGATTCAATCTTTGAAATATTATTGAATGAAATAAAGTTACGAGATACTTTATTTAGTCCCGATATATATATATATCCACATATATATCTCTTAAACATTTCCTGGAACCTCTGTTATGTAAAGTATGAACAGAGTTTGAAACATCCAATGAATTTTGGAAAGGAAAAGAATTTTGGCATAAACCAGATATCTTGCTGATCAGGCAAAGATACCAATAAGTAACCTTTTCTACTGTAGATGGATGAATTCCTCACCGGTCATCACCCTGGCCGCATTAGGACCTCGCGCTTGACCGTTACTCGGCCACTCACGCGTTGATGGACTGCCACCCAGCCACTTACACTTTGATAGACCGTACCCCGGCCTGTCGCTTATGCCGACTCAATTAGATGGGCTTACTTCCCGAACATTGGGCAAGTAATCAATTCATTTATCAAAACAGCAACCTTGTTGCGAATGTAAAATGCACCACAGAGCTGGATCCCCCAGGTTTTGAGCGAGTATTTAAATCCCCTTTGAAAGGAAGATCTTAAATATAAAAATGAGTCTTGGGGTCCACTCTAACTTTAAAAATCATTTTGAAGACTCGAAAACATTTTTAAGAATGTTTGGAGTACTGCTGATTTATTAAAATAAATCAGTCCCGATATATTAGAAAATATCTGAATATTATTATTTAAATAATATCCCCGTAAAGAATAATCTTTATAAAAATAATTGAAGTAGAAGTTTTAAAACTTATACTCGAAACGAGTATTAAATAACCAAAGATACACTTATATGAAAGTATTATCTTTATTTGAATAATCGAAAATAAGTTTGATTATTAACACCTTATTCTTTAATAAAATAAAGAATATATTTCAGTAATAAGCGGAGTCATAATACCTCAAATGAATATTATAAATAATATTCATTAAATAAAATAAAGGAGTCATACATCCTCAAATGAATATCCAAGTAATATTCAATAAATAATATAAAGGAGTCATAAATCCTCGAATGAATATTCAAGATGATATTCATTAATAAAATAAAGTTATCGAATAAACCTTATTCGATTAATAGTTTTGAAAACTATAACCATATATATATATATAAATATATATATATATAAAATCTACTCGGGATCCTCGACTCCCGGTTTTAGAAATTGTTTTCACCTTTTGGGTCCCTATATTAAGGGTATATGCAAATTACCGTTATTCTCTAGCATAGGTATTATCAACTGAATCAACAGATATATATGAAAAGAATACGAAACAGGCATGCATATATACCATATCACATGCTACAATATATCGCAAGAATTTGCTAATAACAAATATGCATTTATCGCAAGATCATGCATATACACATATACATCACAACAACAGTTATAACGGGTAGAAAACTTGCCTGAGCGACTTGGGGTGATAAAAGGCTCGGGACGAGTCTGGTAACCTATAAACAACAAGTAAGTTGGAATTAAACCAAAATCACTTGTAAATCTATACTTTAACTAACTTAGACTCTAACGCTTGTTTTGCGCTCACTGATTCGCTTAAGTCACTCGGGTACCCTCGGCTCCACCATTTTTAATAATTTAACCTTTACGAGTTTTAAAGCGATTCCTTCGCGAGTGTCTTACCAACTGCCTAACACACTTACCATAATTGTTTCATACATTAATTAACCCTTTTTGGTCTTTAACCTATGTTTCAAAGTAAGGCGAGGGGAAAAGTTTCGTTCGCGAAACGCTGTTACTTGAAACGGTCGTTTCTCCTAAACCGTGCATCGGAATCGAACGAACTACATATCAAAACGAAGCTCATAACATGAGCTATCTAAACATGGCAGTGGTCATAATCTAGCAGGGGGTTCTCGGGTCCTAATGCTATGCACAAAAACAGTCCAAAGAAAATCGGACGTTACGACGGCTATGTTTACGCAATTTCCAATATTTTAAACCATTCAAAACCATCCCAAATCAACCTCAAATCCAACATACAACCAACATCCATCCTTATCACATCATAACAACCCCAACGAATTCAATTTAATCATTCATACTTATGCCTAAGCTTAACTTTAATCATACTTAAGTTCTTTTAATCAAAACCACAACATTTACCATTCCATTTCACTACCATTCCAAATCCCAAACTCTAAATCACAACAACAAGCTACAATATCATCCTACTAATCAAAATCATCTTATAATACATAGGAATCTAGGGTTTGGAGATGGTATACCTTCCTTGAAGTGGTGGGAGGAGCTAGGAAGCCTTAAGAAGCTTTGAGAAGTCTTAAGAATGCTTGGATCTTCAAGAAAAACAAGAAAAACTTCAAGTTAAAAACTTGAAAACACTATTCATAGTCTTCTTCTTTGATTAAATGAAGAAGATTGAGAAGGAATTAATGGCTTAAACTCATGATATAGCCCTAACTAAGCATGAAGATGATTAGGGAATTTACTCACCAATTTAGGAAGCTTGGATCTTGAATTTTTGAAATTTCTTGCCTAATGAATAGTGAAAAGCCGAGAGCAAAGATGAACAAGGCCTTGGTTCTTTTTGATTTTTGATGAAGAATGAATTTACTTGGCTTGGTTGCTTTGCTTTTGTGTTTGATTTAGTCAATTACCTTCTTGCCCTTGAATTTGTGTGATTACAAAGCCACCACACCTCCTTCCTTCCCATGTCATGCTTGTGTCATCCTCATGATGTCATCCTCCCTTCCTTGTCCTCTTTCTATTGGTTGGATGACATCATTCCCACTAATCCCTTTGATTAACTTCCTAATCGTTTGCCTAATGACCGCTGATTTGTTATACGGTTCGCTTAACTTTCGTTCTCGTTTATCGTTTGAAGGATCATACCCGGGATCTTATTACTTAGGTTCCCTTAACCTTTCTCAATACATTATATTCCTTTTTATGATCCTCTATTATAATCCTTTAATTTAAATCCTTTTTATCCTGTTACCTTATACTCAATTCTCTCCGTATCTTGTGGATTTCCGGGAAAAACCAAAGTGTTCGGAATTGGATTCTGACGATCTTTACATACACTTATATACTACATAGAGTACTAATAATATCCCAGAATATCCATAACAGACCCCTACATAGTGTGGCGTGAAAAGTTTCTTCATTCAGCTAAAACACTATTCACAAGGGTTACAAAATGTTGAAAATTTTGGGGGTTATTACACTCTAGGTCAGAATCAACAAAAGCCAATGTTACTTCTGTCCTGGCCCTCTTCGGGGCTTCTCCAACAATATGCATAACCTCTCTAATATATGTTTTTCTGGAGTTTCTGGATAATCCAGCAGCAGTTGGTCCTCCAAAGATTGTGTTTATCACAGGCCCTCGAGGTCGCGACCCTCCAAAAATTGCGTTTATAACCGGTCCTCTAGGTTGGGGATTCCGCCCCTGATCGTCTTGGTCCCTCCTACGATCTTCAAAGTTCTTCCTTCCATTGTTATTCCTATCCCCTCATTCTCCAGTGTATTTGTTCAATCTTCCTTTTCGAATGAGGAACTCAATTTCATCTTTCAGCTGTCTACACTCATCGGTGTTATGACCAACATCTTTGTGAAATCTGCAATACTTGCTCTTATCTAGCTTGGCAGGATCAGCCTTCATGGGCTTAGGCCAACGAATATCTCGATCTTTTTCGATTTTCATCAGGATCTGGCTTCTAGGAGCATTCAGCTTAGCGTATTCAATGAACTTTTGCCCAGGTCCTCCCTTCTTGGGGTTTGAATCAGGGTTTTGCTCGGTTCTAGGATACTTGTCCTTAGCGATATACTCCAGATAAGTTTTCCGCTTCTTGCCTCCAGTGGGCTCATTACTCACTACGGTGTTCCTCATGCTCTCTTCCACCTTGATATACTTCCCTGCCCTATCCTGGAACTGCAACATGCTTTCAGGGGGACGTTTGGCCAAGGACTTCTTGAAAAACTCATCCCTAGTTCCTTGTTGCAGTGCTATCATGGCTACTATATCATCAAGGTCTGGGACTTTTAAAGCCTCCTTTGTGAAACGATTCAGGTAGTCTCTTAAGGATTCCTTTATTCCCTGCACAATGCTCATAAGAGATGCTGAACTTTTCTCATGTATTCTCCCGCTAATGAATTGCTTAATAAAAGCCTGACTTAATTCTCTGAACGACCCAATAGAGTTTGGGGGAAAACGACTATACCACCTTTGAGCCATACCCGACAGGGTTTGAGGAAAGGCCCGACACTTAATAGCATCATTCACGGGCTGCAACAGCAGTGCATTAGAGAATGTGCTAACATGATTAGCGGGATCTCCCGTGCCATCATAAGCTTTGATAGTTGGAATCTGAAACTTTCTTGAGATATGAGCATTCATTATTTCTTCAGTGAAGGGCAGAGTAGGATCATCAGGATCTCCAAGGGGAAGAAGATTGCTTGGATCAGCCCTTGGGAAAATAGCCCTTGGGACAACAGCCCTTCTCTATACAGGACCATCTAGGTCTATGACAGGAGGAGGATTTCTCCCCCTAGGAGGTACTGGGGGTCTGGTGGTCTGGTGCACCTCCAAGTCGCGCCTCAGCCTTTGAATCTCAGCCTCGTGAGCCTTGATTCTTTCCTGCACTTCTTGGGGATTCGTCCCTTGGGTGCTTTGAGGATGTTGGCTACCATCAGTCATCGGCTCTTTGCCAGCACGTCTCCTTCTTGGGGCTACTTCATCATCCGAAGATTCAGAGTCTCTCTCAGTGTAAGGACCAGAAAATTCCTGATCCTCGGGGATAGGAGCTAAACCTCGTATATAAGGGGGGATCGCCCTCGTACTTCACTCCGTCCAGCATGTCCACTTCCTCCAACCTCGGGGTAGAGGGGCATCCCATAAGGAGGGTTAGTGGTCACAACAGTTGAATACTCGTACCCAATGGGTCGAGAATTCACAGGTGCATGTAGTTGTTGAACTTGGGGATTCGTACCTTGAATAGCCGAGGGAATCGTCCCTTGTGGCTGAGATTGAGTTGCCCCTATCTGGGCTTCCCCTTGGGTAGCTGCATAAGTTGAGTGAGAAGGTATTTCCACGGTTGACGAAACCACTTGGGTTGTCCCCGATGGTGTTCCTTCCTCAATAGCTCTAATTGTTCTCCGTGTTCTCGCCATGGTTGTTGTTGTGCTGTCCCACAGACGGCGCCAAATGTTATGGATTAAAAACTAAGATGTATAATTGATGTATTTATTACTAAGGAACGTGAGCTTCGAGGCTCGATTTGACTGCTCTTATGTTTTGTGACTCAATCTGCCTTAACAAGATGCCTACGTACCTTGCTGATTGCCAAGGATCAAGTAAAAAACATAGTTCTTGGTGATACTTGCCCTCGGGGCTATGGCGGCGAGGGCTCACCAAGGACGTAGTGACTTTCATGTCCTCCAAGAACTAAGTCTAAAACGTAGTTCTGATTTGTGGGGTGAGGCCCCTTATATAGATGTTGGGAGTCCTTGAATTGGACTTGGTATAGGAGACTTGGTGGTCAAGTCTCTGAATTAGAATGGACTTTGGAGTCCTAGGAAGTAGGAAGCTGATTCCTTATCCCATGAGGTTCCTTGGAGGCCAATCTACAAGGATTTATATTTCCATCAGGACTTAACTTAATGGCTTATTTTTCCCTTATTAATTAATTACGAAATTAATTAATAATCAGGGTTTTGGGCCTTCTTTGTTCCATCAGACCTGATCTGGTCCATCAGGCCTGATCAATGTGTTGACCTTTTTGGTCTGAATGTCAAACATCTTTTTATTGGACCTTGCAGCCCAAATTATGTGTAATTAATACAACATTAACTATGTAATCAAAATTTATTTATTCCCTATTACTAATGGACAAATTAGATGAAGTAGAGGTCAGTTCTTCAAGCAATCAAGTAATCACTACTAATCTAGCACACCTTTCTAAAGATGGATGTAATGATGCTATAAATGACATGTCAAAAGAATTATATCACTTGCGTGTTACAATTAAATCACTCACTAAAGAGAACACAAGAATTAAAGATAATAATTTATTTTTAAGTGGGCGGAATACTAAGTTAGAAATTCAATTTGTTGAGTTTGAGAAACTGAAGATAGAGTGCAAGATTGTAAAAGATGAATTGACTGAATCTTTGAAGAAAGAGGATATTTTAAGTAAGCAGCTTGAACGAAAGCAAGAGGTAATCAAGGCTTAGAAATAATCAAGAGATGTAAGTACAAAAATTGTTAAGGTTCAAGGAGTAGAATCATTCTGTGAAGAAGTCTGAAAAAAGGATAAGGAGAAGCGAGATCATGTGTTGGTAGAAGGATTATCAATGGATATGGAATTGACGGATGATGAAGTTTATCCTTCGAAAGCTAAAAAAGGATTATCCATTGAAAAACAAGGATGCTCATCTGTTGACAAAACAAAAGCCAATTAGCAAATCCAAGCTTGCTAAACTAAAAGAAATATGGATTAGTTTCCAAGAACTTTGTTACAGGAGAATCAAGTCAAGTCTAAGAGAACAAGAGAGTGAATGTGGGGTATCTTTCAATGAAGCAATTGAATGACAGATTGGAGAAAATTGAGGTCAAAGAAGACTCTAAAAGGAAAAGTAATAGGAATGGAAAAGCGGGAATTAACAAATATAACAACTACACACGTGATAAATATGCACCTAGAAAAATTTGTGTTAAGTGTGATAGTGTTGATCATTTGTCCGTTAACTGTAAATCTGCTATGCCTGCACCCATGTCTCCACCTACCTCTTCTCCCAACATGCCCATATTGCCAATTAAGGTCATGCTTGTAACGAATGAGAAATTATGGCTATTTAATATCTTAATAAGAGAATATTATGTGTTTTATTATATTGTTAAATATGATTAGACGTAAAATCTTAGTTGTTATGTGTTGTATGTGTTATGTATAGTTCGGGGTATTTTTCGGGTATTTTATTGTAAGTTAAATGCTTTTATATCAAAATTAATATGGCCCAAACTTCGTTTTAATAGCTGATATTTCATATAAAATAATTGGCCTTGGTTTGCATAGTATGGCCTATACCATATCGATATTTTGAACACCCGGTTAATTTAGAAATTTTCTCGTTTCGCAAAAAATGACTTTTCCGGGCCCCTTCAGGTGCTAAAAACCCCACAAAAATCATATTTTTATTTTTATAAAATTATGAGATTTTAAATATTCCATTTCTTTGCATTTTTGAATTATTCATAATTTTTGAGAAATTTTGTATTTATTGGATATTGAAAATTTAAAAATTATTACCCAAAAATTATTAATTGAGGGCCAAATAATTTTATTAAGAATTATAATTATGGCCTTAACTTTAATTAGGAGTATTATTTTTACTACTATAAATAGCCTAATTTTATTAATTAATTATAATTAAATCAATAAATATTCTGAAAAATATAAAAAAATCTCTAAAATTCGGGTCGGGTTTCCGGATTCGGGTTGAACAATTAAACCTTGATTTTGATCGATTCTGAGCACCAAATATAATCGTGTAAGTATCAAATCGATGCTCTTGATCTGTTCTATCAGTTTCTTGCATTAATTTCATGTTTTAATTCATATATTTTAAATTTCAATTTCTAGGGTTTATGTTTAAATTAGGGTTTTTTGATTCTAGGGTTATTAGGTTGATTTGATGATTGGTATAGCTTCGTATGATGATTTGCTGTCGATTTATGCTATTAATTTCATCAAACGACTCCTGTATATGTGAATTCGATTATAAGGGTTTATGTGCAATTTTTGATTTAATCGTTTTTGAGTTCGAGTGATCTGAGTTAGTTTGATGATAGGGCTTTGATTATACAGTTAACAAGCTTTGATTTAAGCTATTGAACGTGAAGTTTCATGTATGAAATAACCAGATTGATGTTTGGCCGATTTTTGGTTCAATTTCGCCGGAGTTGTAGATTACGGGATGATTTTGGTTAACTTTGGTCAGAGTTAGATTGTTGTAGTTATTTAGAAGTGATACCCTGTGAAAAACACAACAACAATGTTGTTTTTAGCCTGAAAAAGGGTCGCCGGAAGTACAACTGGTCACCGGAATCTGGAAAATTTCCGGCAAGTTCTTGGTGACCCGGTTGTTCTTCCTGACACGATTTCAACCCGGATTTCAACCTGCTTTTGATCCACTCTGACCCAATTCCAATTTATGACAACTGTTTCTAGATTTTATTTTTTATTTTTAGTTTTATAAATTATAAAAATCAGTTTTATTTATTTAAACAAATTGATTAATTATTCTAATTACATAATTGATTTATTTTATAAATAAATATAAAATAATTTTTAACAATCAAAATTTATTTATTTATTTATTTTTTATTATCTATTTATCAATTATATAATTGATTAATTATTTTGATAATTAACCAGTTTATTTCGAATAATTCATTTTAAATTAATTTTAATTTCAAAAATTATGAAAAAATAATTTTTAATTCATATTTTTCTTAAATAATTATTTAAAAATATATTTTAGGTTCAATTATTTTGAAAATTTAATTAATTTGAATAATAAATTAATTTATTCTTATATATTGATTAATAATTGAACCGTTTATCCATTTTAGAGGAAACGAAGGTCTTTAGACTCAGAAAAATGATCTGTTTTCAATAAAAATAGTTTCAAATCTTAATTTATTTCGGAAATGAGTCGACTTTCGATATATATTTATTTATGGACCCTATTAATTATAATACGAATCCAATAAATTCCAAAAATTAGGAAACGAGCCAAATATTGATCGATAAAGCGAATATTGATCCAATTTCAATTCTAAAAATGTTTTAAAGCCTAGAGTGACTATCTGACTTGTGTGCTATGTGATTTATGTGATTAATCGAGTCCTAATTGCTAGATAATTATTATACGAGTCAGTTATAGACATACGGGTAGACGATAAGGGCTACGCGAACTCGGACTGATATTCGATTAAGGTATGAGTCAACTAAATGAGTATCTTTTCTTGATAGATACAAATCCAGCAAGATAGCTCAAGCCGGTGTTAGAAAACTATGATATACTGAGGTAGAACGCGTATCACACAAGTTTTCCCCTATTCTAAATCTAGAATAGTGAATTTCTTAATCTTATTCAAATTCCTGATTCAATGAATATTGATAGTTCCTATCCACAAACACTGATATACAATTACCGTTGTTTTAGTCCTACTTTCATTTTGATTCCTGATTACTCTTGAGATATTGAATACTCTATCCATATCCAATATATTATGTAATATCTATATCCTGATACATCTTGATGTTGGGATACATCAAAGCATACTGATTGTTCTGGATGCTCATCTGCAGACTGGATGGTGATGATAATGACCAGGTATGAACTGGATCCTATGGGCCGAGAATTAACTGGGTCCCTGTTTTGGGCCATAGAGCCTTGATATCCGAATAGATCTATACAGGTAGGTATAAATCTACATTGTATCCTGACTGATCAGCAGGATATATGTGCGAATGTTGATCTTATGTACAGTCTAGTTTATTGTTAATCGCCAATAGCGGCCTTCATTATCTTTTGCAAAGATATATAGTTACACATATTATTAGATTACCAGTTCATTTAACTTTCTTTTAATACTGTATATATATTATGAACTTGCTGAGCAATTATGGCTCACCTCTTTGTTAGGTCTCAATATGTTTGTAGAAGGGGGGTTGAATACAAACAATACCGTTTAATCGAATAAAATGCGGAATAAAAAAGTGAAACAAAATCCAAGTTAAATAAAACTATTATTAAACTTGAAAGGTGTTACAACAGCGGTATCGTTTACAAGGGATTAATCTCAAATTAATTATTCCAAATCTAGAATAAATTCGACATGAACTTTTTCTATTTTTGTAATAAAAGGATCAAATGCTAACTGCAATTTGAGATTAAGTTCTAGGGATTTTGATCCTCTGGATAGTTACACAAGAACAAGAAAAGGATTTCTAGTGGTTAAGATTTAACAATAAATACTAGAAATGAATGTCCTGAGATATTGCAGTTGAGAATAATAAGTTCACTGCTTTCTATTTTTCTTTCTGTGTTCTTGAGTAGTTGGCTGTATTCAATTCTGTGTCTTGTAAAATCAACTGCTGTTGTTAAGTAAACAAAACAATCCAATTGATCCAGAAAGACTTTCGGCAAGACAATCCATTTGAACTAGAAAGACTTCCGGCAAGACAATCCATTTGAACTGGCAAGACAATTCATTTGAACTGGAATGACTTTTGGTTTGACTATTGATTGTCATACCGATTGTCTTGCTAACACAAAAGATTGTCTTGCTGAATTAATATAGAATATTAATTCAAAATTAATTCTGAAAATACATAATATTAATTCAGAATTAATTAATCAATTAATTCAATTAATCAATAAATTAATCTTTTCAGATATAATTTATTTTCTTAATTAAATTATACGACTTAATTAATTAATAGAGAATTAATACTACTCTTGAACAACAACCATTCTTCTGAAAATCTTCTGAAAATCACTGTCAATTATGAATCAATTCCACCACTTCAATGTTGACACTCGATGTACTGTCTGGTTCATGAGTGACTAACTTCCGTGACATTTCTTCATGCCTTGACTTTGATACTCTTGATTTTTTTCAGACTAAATCCTTGTAATTAATTGATACCCTGACGAGATCTCTGTCACTTGATTAAATCCACAATCTTGATTTATATCACTGAGGCGTGATAAATTTCTTGAGCTTCTTCCAGTGAATTAAGTCATCAAGTCTGTAGAAATCTTTTGACATATGTTACTTTGAGAGATCTCTCTGACGATAGAACCATTATTTACTTGTTACATTCTTATTTGAGTTGAGTTACTTCCTCGAATACACAAATAGGCTATGACATATGCCTTTCAAACTCCCCTATTTGTTTGTTAGACAATAACAGCAAATACCTAGAGGATAACTCAACTAAGAAATAAGAAAACGATATAAACAGTAATGCAAAGTAAATAGCAGAAAAGTTCTGGATTATATTTAACATTTTCCAGATTCCAAAAGAAATTTACAAGTGAATACAAGATAGCTGTTCCTCTAGACTGAACATATAACTACATTAGTCTATCTTGATTCATAAAGACCTAATCATATTACATTAAGTTTTGAGCTTATTGAATTCAGTTGTCTTCTCTTCCAAATTCACCTTCTTCCAAATCTTCAAGCAACTCCTTGTCAAAGACACGATCCTTTTCAAAAGTGAAGCTGGCTGGTCTGACTGGTTGAACTCCAACTGACTTTAGCTTATTCTTGAATTGATCATACCTTTTAATATTCTTTTCACAATAAGCTTGAATCAGATCAGCTGCTTGAGTTTTCAACATGGATGAATATCCAACAGTTCTTAAGTGATGTTCCATCCAGACAAGATGCTTAGCTGAGTAGTCTTTAAGAGATTGTGAATCTTGCTGGTAGATTTGAAGACAGTCAGACTTAAAGAATCTTACCTGATAAGGATTGTTGACCACTTGAGGACTAGCTCTGCTGACAAACTCTTTGAGCCTTTCTCGAAGAACTTCATTCAATTCTGAGCTTCTCTTGACTTTCTTGAGAAGAACCCAAATCTCTGATAAAGAACGATTCTCAAACAGATGAAGTGATACTTTGAAAGATCCTTCGCTCTGACAATATACAAATATGCTCATTTTATTTAGAGATTTGTCAAAGGCAGTTGTGATCCTTGAGACTTTAGTCTTTATAGCATTCATGTACACGTCATTGTTTGGATTAGAGATCTCCAGCTTGTCCAGAAGATGTAGAAATTGTCTATCATTATTTGTGCTTAGCTGAGGCATATCAAGTACTCTCCTAGCTTTATCCCATTTCTCACCAATCTTCAGTCTGACATCTCTTCTCCTTTCTTTAGCTTTAATGTCATGAAGACGTTGCTTTTGAAGAGTTTATGTTCTTTGGATGTCTTTCCTCATGTCAATGATCTGGGATACCTTTTTTTGTTCAGCTTCTTTTCTTTTCAACTCTGACTGCTGCTGCTGAAACTCTTTCTCAAACACAGGATCCACTGGAGCTTCCTCTTCCCATTCTCCAAAATCACTTACCTCCTCAGCTTCAAATACACCATCTTTATCTTCCAAGACTGGTTCAGTGGGAATGTCAAAAATATCAAAGTCATCATGTTCTCCACTATAGTAGACATCATCAGCCTTGCCTGTGCCTCCAAAAGAAGAATCTTTTTCTTTTCCCTTTTCACTCCTCCCTTTCTTCTCCCCCTTAGTTGAGGAATCCTCTACAGACTTTCCCTTAGATCCTCCATGACCTCCATCACCTCCAGAGCCTGAGCCTCCACCAGACGGCCCTTCAAAGAAAGTCCTTTGTTCTTCATTAGGGCAGTGAGAATTTTTGATCATGAAGTACAAGTGCTTCATTCCTTCATTCAGATGTTCCATACCCGTCTCTATCTTCAGAAATCTGGAGGAATCCAGTGAATGATTCATTTCAACCAAGTCTTCAAGAGAAGTCATTCTTGTATGGAGAGAGCAGAAGTTTAAAATGTCTTCAGCTGATAACGTTGGAGATGCCTGGATTGAGTTAAGCTTTGGTACAACAGATGTCTTCAAATCTGATATTTCAGTCCTGATGAGAGCCAGCTGATTATTGACAGAGGTGGAAGAAGAAGACCGTTCAACCACTTGTGCTTTGAATGATTTAGCTTCAGCCTGACTTTTTGCAAGTTGTTCCTTGAGATTAGCAATTTGAGCTAACAGATTTTCAGTGTTTGTGTCTGTGTGTGCGCTCACCTGAATATCTCTCCTGTTTGATTCACTCAACTCACGTGCTTGTGTATCTCTCAATATAATTGCTCGTGGGGAGTCTTCCTGATGCTGATCTTCTGTACCTGCATTTAAAATCACCCTAGCCTCTTCAAGAGAGGTCAGTGGTGGTGCAATGGGAATTCGGGAGTCCCGATCCTCAGTCAAACCTATCTATTCATGTGAAATAGATGTCTGAATTGCTTCAGGGATAGATTGACCGAGTTGCCCTCCACTTTCTCCAGATAAATCTGCGAGTGGAGAATCCCGTAAGGGAGCTAGAGGTGTTGGATCTGGGAGGGGAGAAAATGACTCTATTAAAGGTGGCTGAGAGTCATATTTTCCCTCAGAAGCATGTGACTGCTCTTCTGCCGTAACTATGGCAGGCACTGTAACCGACTCAATGTGCATCGCTCTGTGTCCTGAGTATCATCTATTGGTCTGTATGCTTCCATTGTGAGTAATGGAATTGTGCTTGACTCAGTACAAGATACCATGGCCCTATGACGAATTTCAATAGATTCATCATGTTGAGAGAATGTCGCTAGTAACTGTTCAGTGGCCATTTCAAAGTCTATGTCCTGTTGGGAGGACAAGGATGGGATTTCAGATGCCTCAGTAAATGTTCTTCTTTTCTTGGGTGGAGATAAAGCTGAGGGTTCATTCACATCCACTAACATACTACTTCCTACTAACCTTCTAGGCAACATTTTAGACAGTGGGGGAGAGGTTGAGATAGGTTGTGACTCTGTGTTTGGCTCTATGACCTGGGATTGAAGCTGTGGTTCTACAACTTCATGGTCAGTCCTATCAACCACTGGGGGTCTTTCAACAGAAGGAGGAATAGTTTGAGTTTGAGGAATTATTACCTGTAGAGGAAGAGCATCTGATGTTTGAGCCTGGGTGGTTTGAACCACTAGAGGTTGAGCTTGCTGTTCATGACCGGGAAGATTGAAGATAGGTAAAGGAATATAAGTGGCCATGAAAGCAGATACAAGTACTGGAACTTGCATGAATTTGAAGGTTGTGTCTTGGCGAGTGTAAATCTTTTTGCTTACTGGAGGGGGTTTGGTTACTGAAGAGTTAGCAAAAAGAGCTTTATGCTCAGGTGAGAGAAGATGTTCTGCTATGAGCATGAGAAAACGAGCGTAGTAGCAAGAAACCCTACGATTTGTAGAATGATCACGTAAAACAGTAGTGAGACTTCTCAGAAGAATGGGTAAAAGTAGTTTGCCAAAATTGATTCTTTGATTGAAAACAACCGCAAGACCAATATACTGCAGAGTGGAAGTGATGTTGTGAAAGTTGGATTTAGTGCAGTTGGCAAACACTTTAGAAAGTGTATCGAAGAAAATGTCCCATTCAGAAACCAAATTGGATTTAGACAACTTGGTTAAATTAATCACCCCCTGATAGTGAATAGCATGGAAAAAGTTTAAAATATCATTTTCAGAGGGCAAATTACAGAAATTGTCCAATGGAAAATTTAACGCTCGATTGACGACTGTTTCATCAACCACATACTGAAACTTGCCGGCTTCGACGATTTTTGTTTGCTTCGATTTGAGCAAACCAGGAATCATCTGTTGATGTACTATACATGAATCGATTGCAAATTCAACAAGGAACACAATGCAATCAACAAAAACGTCTAATAACCCCTAGAACAAAAACCCCTAAATTTCAATTAAGAACATTCATACGGGTTATAAACCCTAATTTTGAAATTTAAAAATTAAACCCAATTTTGAACATGTTATTGAACTCCAAATCAGTCATATAATATATCAAAATCATCAGAAAGAAAAGCTCTACAACATGCAATCATCAAATCATCCAAACAAACACTCGAACCAAAATTTATTATTTAAATCAAAATAATTCGAAAATAAATAAAAATACAGAAAATAAACCTTTGATTCTGCAGTTTTGAAACTTGTTGATTCTGATAGAACACTTCAAGACCTTCGTTTTGGTTACTCAAGCTTTCCAAACTAAATCTGATAACACCTTGAAAAGTTGGTTTGATTCTCAGAAGGTTTTATGAATATAGGTATTTTCTCTGTAAAATTATAGAATTGCTGTCTACAAATGATTTTAAGTAAGAAATAAAATACGGTAAGGGCTATTTATATTTACGGAATATTGGTACCCCGTTGGATCATTCCAGATATAAAATATTACGTTTATTCGTAAAAACAGATCCAAAACGGTACCGGTTTCGGGATTATTATCCAAATCTGTACAATTTGTACTGCGGTCTTGGTCTCAGCGCCTGGTTACACGAATTACGAGGTGATAATTATAATAGTTTAATAAAAAGATCCCGTTTATCAAAAATACGAGTTTTATTGATTTACCGAAACGAATTTTGTATGGAACATATTGCGCTGGGACCCGCACAGGACAAACCGTACGCCGGATCGAAAAAGTCAAAACATGGAAAATGCTCGGAATATTGTAATTAGGTTAGGAAGGAGTTCTCGGAAGAGTTTCGGGTTATAACAACGTAAAAACGGATGAGGTCGGCTGGTTCCCGATTATACAAAATAGGTTATAAATACCTGGAAAAAGTATTTATTAAATCCATAAATTTTCTATAAAATCATAAATCAACATAAAAATTAATAGAAAAATATGACAATTATCTATCTTTTATTTTGGACAAATAAAAATTAAAATACTCAAATTATATCATTTTTAAACATCCAAGCACATATACCACTTAACAAATAATTCACAGAATAAATACTGAATATACAGAATATTTATTTATTAGCAAAAATAATTACACGATATATCCCAGATATTACATCCTTCCCCCCTTAAAAGGATTCTGTCCTCAGAATCACTTATGCGATAACTCAGGGCACTATTTCACATATATCACTTTCTGAACCTTGGGTTATCCTTTCCACCCTTGGGTTTCCACAATATTATTACCAACTTTATAACTTCTTTTTCTTAACACTTTCTCTTTCTTTTCTATAATCCCTATTGGATTCTCAACATTAGACAATTCTGCCTAAAGTTCTATCGGCTCTTATTTTATCGCATTTCTAGAATTCTATATTAAACTAGTCTAACCTTGCCACATAAAAACATTATGAATATGCTACCCATGCGGGGTAAAGCTAATTTGTATGCTATTTCACCGACACATTTCAAAATTTCAAAAGTTCTTACGTATCTCGGACTCAGCTTTCTTTTCTTTTCCGATCTTGGATGATCCCTTTTCACGGTAACACTGTTAACAATATTAAATTTCCTTCTTTAAATTATGTACTCTTTCTCGCTTGATCTATATATTTCCTTTAACAATCCTGCGTGGCACTTAACCTTTTCTAAATTATCTCAACAGCTTCCTTTATCTCTTATATCAACTCTAGTCCAAGTACTTCACGTTCGTCGACTTCATCTCAATATACTGGTGATCGACATTTGCGTTCATAAAGAGCTTCGTAGGGAGGCATTCCGATACTAGCATGATAACAGTTATTGTAAGCAAATTCCACTAAGGGCAAATGCTTGTCTCAATTTCCTTTGAAATCAATGGCAAAAACACATAACATGTCTTCAATTGTTTGGATTATTTTCTCGCTCTTGGTCGTCAGTCTGCGGACGATAAGTTGTACTCATATTTAACAGGGTGCCTAATATTCTTGAAAACTTTCGTAAAATCTTGAATTGAATCGTGGATCTTGATTTGATATAATAGACGCAGGGATCCCATGACAACTACTATTTCCTTCAAATACATGTGAACCAACTTATCCAGTGAATATCTTTCCTTAATAGGCAAGAAATGAGCTGGTTTAGCCAACTTATTTACCATAACTCAATTAGCATCGTGGTTTGCTTTCGTTCTTGGTAATCTAACTAATATACTCCTATTTCCATTATGTCTTTCTAATAGTTGCAATAATCCACTAGCCCTCTAACACTTGCCTTACTTCTTTGTTATGCCTAACACTTCCTTATCCATTTTGAAATTTCCTTTTTAGAACTGGCTATCAATTTTCTTCTTTAAATTTATGTGTATTTTGGCATTTCTTGAACGGATTAAATACTTAGGATTGTGAATTCCTTTTAGGATCTCATTCTTTAATTCTGCCACTCGTAGCATCCAAGTTCTGAAAGAAAATCTGAGGATACCGTGATCATTCTTTTAAGTGCATAAATTTCCTCTCATAAACTGTTGACATCCTGATCCATTATTTCCTCTTGTCATCTCTTTTTCTTCTCTTAACAATTCTGACTGAAAGGTCATATTATCCATCCTTGCTCCTTTTGGATTATGAATTCTGACTTCCAATTCCATCATCTAAAATTCCATAGATAATTCTTCTGGTGCAATCTCTACACTTTTGCCTTGTTATTTATCGCTTTCCACTACATTTACTTTTCCTTGTGAATACATACTTCAAACTCTTATGGTCCGTATAGATCTTACACCTTCTTCCATACATGTAATGTTTCCCAATCTTTGAAAGTGGGTATTATTACTGCTAGTTCCAAGTTATGAATAGGGTACTTCTGCTCATAAGGTTTCGGTTGTCTAGATGCATATACAATAACTTTATTATGCTGCATCAACACACATCCTATTCCCTTAAGAGAAGTATCACTATAGACTACAAAATCTCCTTGATCCTCTCAAAGTGATAAAACATGTGTTGTGACTATTCTCTCCTTTAAATCCGTAAAGCTTTCTTCACACTTTCCCATTTCGTATAAACTTCTCGCTTTTCCTAGTATGCTTCGTCAAAGGTTGCAATCTTCAAGAAATCTTGAATAAATTTCCGATAATAATCGGCCAATAATAAAACTTCTTACCTTTGTTGGTGCTTTTGGTATTTCTTCATTCATAGTAACTTTAATCCCTGCTGGATCCCCTTGGGTCTCCTCCTCACTGACTATTTATGCTAAGAATTATACTTCCTACCATCCAAGCTTTCACCTTGTAAACTTTACATACAACTTCTTTCTTCTTTGACTTCCCAGCTATCATTAAATACTTTGCATGGTCCTCCGTTGACTTTAAGTAACATAAATACAACTTATCCAGATCTTCCTTCAAGATTATGTCCATCAAGTTTAAATATTACTAGTATATCGGTTAATCCAAATGACAATACTAGAATTTTATAACAACGGTACTTAGTTCTGAAAATTATCTTTGATATGTCCATAGGTTCAATCTTCAATTGGTAAAATACCAAGTCTTAAATCAATCTTATAAAAATATTTTGCTTCTTTCATTTGATCAAACAAATCATTGGTTCGAGGTAACAGATACTTTCTCTTGATAGTAAACTTGTTGAGCTTCTTCTAATCGACACATAATCTCATACTTTCATCTTTCTTATTAACAAATAATACTGGTTCACCTTATGGGGTACACTAGGTTTAATTGCTTCCTTTTTTAATCATCTCCTGCATTTGCTTTGCTAACTCCTTTATTTTATTTGGCGCCATTCTGTGCGGGTCTTTGAACACTGACTTCATTTCAGGTCATAAGTCAATCATGAACTCAATTTCTCTATCTGAAGGAAATACTGGTAACTCGTCTGGAAACTTATCTTGAAACTCATTAATTACTAAAAAATCTTCAAATTATGTTTGCTCCTGACTTCTATTCATAATCACCATAGTGCTTACATCTTGGTCACCGTAACCTCTTAGCTTAAGTCATCTTTAACAAATTTTTTACCTTCCTTTGTCCTCTAAACCTCATCATGTTCTCATTTGGCGTCTTCAGAACTATCTTTTCATCATGACGGTCTATCTGGGCATCACGCTTAAATAGTTAGTCCATTACTTAGAATAATGTCAAATTCTCCTTATCTTAAATGATATCAAATCCTCACAACTTATTGCCAGAAATCTCAATTCCACCATTGGTACTCACTTATGTAACAATTACACGTTTTTTATTTTCTAGTCCTTTAGTCATAATCTTATCAATTCAACAGGGTAATTCATCTTATCAACAAAACTTTGAGAGATAAACAATCAAGTTGCTCCCACACCTTTCAATACTTTAACGCATAAGGTATTCACAATAATCATTCAAGTCATCACATCCGTATTCTGAATAACATATTTCACAGACAAATCGTAAACTCTCATTCTTGGAGACGTATTCTTTATTGGAGTAGATTCCCTTGACTCTTAGTGCATCCCTGATTGGGGCTAGTGATTTGCAATCCTCGCCATATACCCTCATTTTCTTTCCATGCGTGAGAGGTGGATGGAACTTTGCCCGCTTGATTCATAATACGTTGATTTTTGTTTGAAAAACTTTTGCAAAGAATGACAGTACAACGAAACAACCAGAAAGATTCATAATTTAATAAACTTAGAGTTGAAAAGAAAGAAGAAGTAATGATTTAAATATGAATGAGACAACCACATTGGTACTTAAGATGGCCAGTCTTTCATACCATATGGCATACAACACATGATTAGGTGGCGTCCCACCCGACTCTTCGTCATTCTGACAAAGTGTCTCACCATAACACTGTTTGTCGCAATCAGAAAGCAAAACTTGAGGGGAACAATTAAATTTGAAAGGAATGCAATATCCTCCTTTTTCTTATCACCGCAAAGAATTTATTAATGAAAGAAGTTCATACATATTCAGGATTCAAAAAGAATATACGATGTAGTATTGGAGATAAGAACGATACTATTGGTCGTCATCCATATTTCACTTATGTACATCTTCTGAGCTTCTTCGATCAATAAATTCCATTCGATTCATTTAATAACTTCAGAAAGTTCGCTGAAATATCATCGTAATTTAAGCACTAGAATAGATTCTTACTTATTTGTGTCTTTAGCTTCATACCTGCACGTATAATACTTTAACAATTCTATCATAATTGCGCTCTTAGCGGATAACTTCAAGTTTTATCTATGCCACTTAGAATGACGATTCTTTTGTTAATAATGTTCCTCTCTAAGAAAAGTCTGGGAATTTTCTCATCCTCCTTCGATCATGCTCAGGCTTCTTTCAAGTCAATGAATCCTTTAATCTTTAATGGTCTTGGAAATTGGACAAATAGTTTCTCCGTACACTGATTCTGTTGTTCATCAAACAAGATTCATACTCTTATGTTAGGACTAATCAAAACTTCTTTGTAATAGCGGGTCCACTTGGCCCTCGAAATCAACCGTACTAATTCCTGGAACACGTATTTTGTAAATAATCTGGTCTTATAACAAACAAGAAACTCAAGTAGCAACTTGACAACCAATTTTTAAATCTTATTTTATTCAAAAAAGGCTTTTAGAAATTTTTTAAGGGAAAATCTTTTTCAAAAACTTGTTTAAAATTTTTGAAAATCGCCCATCTGGTTGTCCTTACTATATGAGTTGGTTTTTGTCCTTTCTACCTATAACAAGGCACCAAGCTAAAGAAACGATCACACAAAGGTCCATTCACTTCAATTTATATTCTCTCCTTTATTGGGTCCATTTATCTTTCTTAATCGATGAAAACTCTGGTTGTCATTGCACGTTATCTTATTCGTAGCTTCATATCAAAGCTTCCATACTGGTAATACTCCCGTCATCATCTTTGCAGTCGTTAAGTAGAACAAGTTATCCAATAGTCAACAAGTCGGCTGATGTCACCTCATATTGTTACTATAAATATCACATTCATAACTCCTTCATCTAATACCAAGAAAACTCCAGATCTATATTCTTCTCTAACTCTTTCAAAACTCACCTAGTCCATCCCACAAACTAATCATGGGTGGCCTATTCACTAGTGGCTCCATTTAACCTGGTAGCAGCTATCCTCCGGATCACATGAATCTTCTTTCTAAACTTCTTCTCACCTTTATTAATATCTCATGTACTCACCATTTACTGCAGCTCTTGAATCCATCCTCGTAGAAACTGTTGCTCCATAAGACATTGTTAGGAATATATGTGTATTAGTTTGATGATAAGTTAAACAAAACACTTAAGTAGAAATCTAGTGTTTGTAGCCTCAACGGATAAGACCACTTTGGCTATCCGTTGATGGAGTAGCTTTACTTAAAAATAAATTTAGTATTGTAGCACATTTCAGTCTTTGTAAATGAGTTATAATTATTAGAAGTTGTAGGAAATTATAAGTCATGTTGACTACTAGTGGATATGCAAATAGGAGGGCTAATTGTAAATATTTCATGCCTTGTAATTTTGTATAAATGAAGTAGTATCAACTGGTAAATTAAAGACCTTCAACGGATGAGAAACAAAGCCTCAATGGATGTCTCTAAAGCTTCAACGGATAACATCTATCAACGGATGAGTGCATCAACGGATAAAGCTTCAACTGCTAAAGCATCAACGGATAAAGCCACCAACGGATGAAAGCTTCAATGGATGCTCAGTTCCATAGCAGTTGATATTGACAATTCATAAGCTAACAGAGGCACATGGGTTGACAGAGACAATTGGAATTTGGTAGCCTCTTGGAGGAATCAAGAAAAAGCAGCATTTCCATTCTGGTGCAAACAAGGAAGTATTCAAAGATTCACAGATTATCTTAGATTGCATTGGATAGAGAAATGAAGAAGAAACATGTGAATAACTATTTTATAATTATATTTTATCTTTGTCTTCACTTGAAATACTTGGTGATATATAAACCAAGTTGCAGCTAGTAATTAGGCGTGAATTTTCAAGAGTTGTTTAGAAAAATTCAGAGAGAAAATCATCTAGTTTGTACTAGGAAGCAGCTGTGAACAATTCTTTGTATCACAGGATTTTCTGAAATACACATCTCTGGTGGAACAACAAATCCACCAGAAAAGTTTTTAAAGCCTCCATGTTCTTTACATTTGTGTTTTGAATATACATCTGTTTGCACGTGCTTAAAGCAATTCACACACATCTGTTCATCATACACTTAGCTTTTGAAATTGCTCAAAACTTGAAAAAGTTTTGAGATTTACATTCAACCCCCCTTCTGTAAATCTCATTGTTAGTTCCTTGGGAATAACAATTGGTATCAGAGCAAGCTCTTGACATACAAAGAGTTCAAAGATCTATTCTACTAACATCATGAGTAAAAAAGATATTGGAGTGAAGATTCTAATCCTGGAAAGAGATAATTATCATCACTAGAAAGTGAAGATGCATCTACATCTTCTCTCTCAAGATGAAAGCTACATAAACTGCATTGAGAATGATCCTCACATCCCTCATAAAGTGGCCACAGCTGCTACTGCCACAGTTGTTGTTGGACAGTCTATTCCCAAGCCAAGAGCAGAATGGACTCCTGAAGATATTGAAGAGGTTCACAAGGACAAGAAGGCCATTAACGTTCTATTTAATGGCCTAGACAAAGATATGTTTGATAATGTCATTAATAGCCTCTCTGCTAAGGAAATTTGGGATACTGTACAACTTATCTGTGAAGGTACTGAGCAAGTTAGAGAAAACAAAATGCAGCTTCTCATTCAACAATATGAATATTTTCATCCTGAAGAAGGAGAATCATTGAATGATACTTTCAATAGATTTCAGAAACTGTTGAATGGATTGAAGTTGTATGGCAGAGTGTACCAAGTCAAGGATTCCAACTTAAAATTTCTAAGGTCTCTACCAAAGGAATGGAAGCATATGACTGATTCACTAAGGAATTCTCAAGATTATAAGGACTTTACACTTGAAAGATTATATGGAATTTTGAAGACCTATGAACTTGAGATGGAGCAAGATGAGCTGTTGGAGAAGGGAAAGAGAAAAGGTGGATCAGTTGCACTTGTAGCTGAAAATGAGAGAATTGAAGCTAGGAATGAAGAAAAGACAATGCCAAGTCTCAAAATTGGCACAAGCAAATCAGAATCAAGCAAGGGAAAGGAGCAAGCAGCTGAGGTTGAAGACAATTCCAGTCAAGATGACTCTGATGATGTTGATGAACATCTAGCCCTTCTTTTCCAGAAGATTTGCAAAGATGAAATTCAAGAAAAACACTAGAGCCACTAAGCCAAACAAGAACATGGTGGACAAGTCTAAGTTCTAGTGCTATAAATGTGGCACAAGTGGACACTTTGCAAGTGAGTGCAGAAAGCCAACTTCTGAAAATAAGAAATTTGAGCAAGTGGATTACAAAAAGAAATATTTCAAATTGCTCAAACAAAAGGAAAGGGCTTTTCTGACTCAGGAAAATGACTGGGCAGCTGATGGAGCCAGTGAAGATGATGATATGGAGTATGTCAACTTAGCCCTGATGGCTAATTCTGATGAGAATGAAACTAGTTCATCAAGCAACTAGGTAATCATTACTGACCTCTCTCAGCTTTCTAAAGATGAATGCAATGAAGCTATAAATGATATGTCTACTGAACTGTATCATTTACGTGTTTCCCTTAAATCACTGACTAAAGAGAACATGAAAATTAAAGAGAATAATATGTTTTTAAGTGATAGGAATGCTATGTTAGAGAGTAAGGTAATTGAGCTTGAAAAGATTAAAATCAAATGTTTATCTGTTGAGAGTGAACTAGAAGAGTCTGTTAGGAATTAAAATAATAATTTTTAGAATTTTTTAATAATTAAAAATGAATTTTTGTAATTAAAATGAATATAAAATATGATTTTCAAATATTTTTAAAACAGGAATCATATTTTTGCAAGTTCTGGAAACTACAGGGACTAAACCGTTTCTCTTTCAAAACTATAGGGGCCTGTTTGCAATTTTTGCAAACCCCGCCGTCGACTCGCCGGAGAGTGGCCGGAGAACACGATTCTGGCCACCTCAGGCCACCAAACTCTCCGGAATTGAAGTATAGATCACCAGGAACATATACATGCAATTAAAACACACAACCCTTTCCAGAATCAGCCGGAAAATGATCAAGAAACTCGGCGACTCCGGCGAGTTTTGTTTGCTTCGATTTGAGCAAACAAGGAATCGTCTGTTGATGTACTATACATCAATCGATTGTAAATTCAACAAGGAACACGATGCAATCAACAAAAATGTCTAATAACCCCTAGAACAGAAACCCCTAAATTTCAATTAAGAACATTCATATGGGTTATAAACCTTAATTTTGAAATTCGAAAATTAAAGCCAATTTTGAACATGTTATTGAACTCCAAATCAGTCATATAATATATCAAAATTATCAGGAAGAAAAGCTCTACAACATGCAATCATCAAATCATCCAAACAAACAATCGAACAAAAATTCAAAATTTAAATCAAAATAATTCAAAAATAAATAAAAATACATAAAATAAACCTTAGATTCTGCAGTTTTGAAACTTGTTGATTCTGATAGAACACTTCAAGACCTTCATTTTGGTTACTCAAGCTTTCCAAACTGAATCCTATAACACCTTGAAAAGTTGGTTTGATTCTTAGAAGGTTTTATGAATATAGGTATTTTCTCTATAAAATTATAGAATTACTGTCTGCAAATGATTTTCTGTACAAAATAAAATACGGTAAGCCCTATTTATATTTACGGAATATTGGTACCCCGTTGGATCATTTCAGATATAAAATATTATGTTTATTCGTAAAAACATATCCAAAACGGTACCGGTTTCGGGATAATTATCCAAATTTGTACAATTTGTACTGCGGTCTTGGTCTCAGCGCCTGGTTACACGTATTACGAGGTGATAATTATAATAAAAGATCCCGTTTATCAAAAATACGAGTTTTATTGATTTACCGAAACGAATTTTGTATCGAAAATATTGCGCCGGGACCCGCACGGGACAAACCGTACTCCGGATCGAAAAGGTCAAAAAATGCAAAATGCTCGAAATATTGCAATTAGGTTAGGAAGTACTTCTCAGAATAGTTTCAGGTTATAAAAATGTAAAAACGGATGAGTCCGGCTGGTTCTCGATTATACAAAATAGCTTATAAATACTCGGAAGAAGAATTTATTAAATCCATAAATTTTCTATAAAATCATAAATCAACATAAAAATTAATAGAAAAATATGACAATTATCTATATATTATTTTGGACAAATAAAAATTGAAATACTCAAATTATATCATTTTTAAACATTCAAACACATATACCACTTAAAAAATAATTAACAGAATAAATACTGAACATACAGAATATTTATTTATTAGAAAAAATAATTACACGATATATCCCAGATATTACATGTTGCCCACGGATACCTTCATGTACTTCCTCAAGAGTCAAGCGTGCCTCATCGGGCCTAAGACATCTTAAGTAAGGAACTACATAAGATCTTTCGTATAAAATCCCATTTATCAAGGAGTATCTCAGTGCTCGAACAACCAACTTTTATGCTTCAGTCATGTCATTTGGCAGCCAACCAGTTTGAATATGGGCCTTAATAGGATCTATCAATGACGTCCCCAGCCCTATAGGAGCTACAAGCTTAACATCAATGCTCCGTGTCTTCAAAACGCAGAAGTATACACTTCCTGAACTTTCCTTTATCTCAGATGAAGCAAACTTTGACAATGCATCTGCTTTAGCATTTTCCTCCCTTGGGATGTGCTCAACATGGCATTCATCAAATTGAGTCATCATAGCTCTTACTAGGAGGACATATTTTGCCATCATATCATCCCTTGCCTCAAACTCTCCCTTCACCTGGGATATGACCAATTTCGAGTCTCCACGGACCTTCAAGTTCTTGACTCTTAGAGTCCCTGCTAGGCCGAGGCCAACTATCAGAGCTTCATATTCTGCTTCATTGTTTGTGGTTGGGAAGTCTAACTTCATAGCATATTTAATCAAGAACCCATCAGGGCTTTGTAAAACTAGCTTTTTTGATGCTCCATTAAAATAGAGAACCCAATATTCTTTCTCCTTAACGTCTTTTTCTTTGCCTCCTTTATCACCTTCTGTGTCTTGAGGTATAGTGTCTTCCTGCCCCCCGACTTCTTGGTTGGGTATGGTACATTCCACCATGAAGTCAGCCAATGTCTGAGCTTTTATTGTCGTTCGTGGCTTATACTTGATGTCAAATTCTCCCAACTCTGTTGCTCACTTAATCAGCCTCCCACTAGCCTTGGGACTATGAATAATATTTCTCAAGGGCTGATTTGTTAGCACTTCAATCTTATGAGCCTGAAAGTAAGGGCGCAACTTTCTTGAAGCCATTACCAAGGCTAAAGCAAACTTCTCAATAGTTGAATAATTCAACTCAGCCCATGCAGAATTTTGCTAACATAGTATACAGGTTTCTGGACTTTAAGTTCCTCCTTAACCAATACAGCACTGAAGGCATTTTCTGAAACGTCTAGGTACAAGTATAAGATTTCATTAAGAGCTGGTTTGGCCAATAACAGGGCTTGGGCCATATATTTTTTTAATTCTTTGAATGCCTTTTGGCTTTCCTCAGTCCATACAAAGTCTTTAACCTTCTTCAAGGACTTAAAGAATGACAAGCACTTGTCCCCAGACTTGGAGATGAATCGCCCCAATGTAGCAACCCTTCCAGTGAGCTTTTGAACATCTTTGATAGTCTTTGGAGGCTCCATGTCCAATATTGCCTTTATTTTATCGGGGTTGGCCTCGATTCCTCTCTTGGAGACCATCAGTCCCAAAAACTTTTCAGATCGCACTCTGAAACCACACTTTGCAGGATTTAACATCATCTTTTGGTATCTCAGGACCTCAAAAGCTTCCCCCAAATGGGTTATATGGTCATTTTTTACTAGACTCTTTACTAACATGTCATCGACATAAACTTCCATGGTCTTGCCAATAAGATCCTTGAAAATCTTATTTACCAACCTTTGATAGGTGGCTCATGCATTCTTGAGACCAAATGCTATAACAAGATAATAATAAACACCAAAGTCAGTGATGAATGATACCTTTGGGATGTCGTCCTTGTGCATCTTGATTTGATTGTACCCACTGAATCCATCCATGAAGCTCAGCATCTCATGTCCTGCAGTAACATCTATTAATGTATCTATCTTTGGAAATGGGAAACAATCCTTGGGGCATGCGTCATTCAAATCGGTGAAATCCACACACATTCTCCATTTTCCATTAGCTTTCTTTACCATCACAGGGTTTGCTAACCATTCCGGAAATTTTATAGCTTCTTGCCTCTCTGGAGCAAAGCTTCTTTTCTTTTGCTTCACTGTCTTTTGATTTGGATCTACATTCAACTTGTGAGTGATCAGTTCCGGGTCTATGCCTGGCATATCAGCTGCCGACCATGCAAACACATCACTATTTTCTTGCAAAAATTTCACCAATTTCCCTCTAAGGGGCTCCTCTAGTGTGGCTCCAATGAAAGTCACTTTCTCAGGATCCTCGGGAGCTAAAGGAATCGAAATCAAGTCTTCTGCTGGCTTTCCTCTTTTCTCATCATTCTCACGGATGTCCAGATCTTCAATAGGCAGAACGTGGCCCCCAACCCCATCTACCCTCAGAGAGGCCACATAACAACTTCTTGCCATCTTTTGATCTCCTCTCTCTACTCCAATACCATTCTGGGTGGGAAAATTTATAACTGAATGGTAGGAGGAAGGGACTGCCATAAAGGCATGTATCCATGTTCTACCCATGATCGCGTTGTAAGTTGAACTAGACTTCACTACCACAAAGTCCAACATTTGTGTTGCTTGCCTTGGTTCCTGACCTATGGTTGTTGGCAACTTAATTATCCCTTCCACGGGGCACTCCACTCCTGCAAATCCATATATCAACATATCGGTCGGGGTCAATTGAGAACCATTATAACCCATCCTTAAAAAGGTATCATGGAGCAAGATATCCACTAAAGCACCATTATCTACAAGGACCCTCTTAACCGGGTTGTTCCCTATTATTGGTTTTATGACCAGCGGGTCATCATGAGGAAATTTCACACCCTCCAAGTTAGAATCATCAAATGCCATTGTTACTCATGTTCTGGCCCTCTTTGGGACTTTCCCAACAATATGCATAACCTCTCTGCTATATGCTTTCCTATAGTTCCTGGATAATCCAGCAGCAGTTGGTCCTCCGAAAATTGTGTTTATCACAGGCCCTCAAGGTCGCTGTCCTCCAAAAGTAGCATTTATAACTGGTCCTCTAGGCTGGGGATTCCACCCCTGATCATCTTGGTCCCTCCTACGATCTTCAAAGTTCTTTCTTCCATTGTTTGTTCATATCTCCTCCATCTCCGGTATACTTACTCAATCTTCCTTTTCGAATGAGGAACTCTATTTTATCTTTCAATTGTCTACACTCATCGGTGTCATGACTAGCATCTTTGTGAAATTTGTAATATTTGCTCTTATCTAGCTTGGTAGGATCAGCCTTCAAGGGTTTAGGCCAACGAATATCTCGATGTTTCTCAATTTCCATCAAGATCTGGCTTCTAGGAGCATTCAGCTTAGCATATTTAGTGAACTTTTGCCCAAGTCCTCCCTTCTTCGGGGTTGAATCAGGGTTTTGCTCAGTCCTAGGATACTTGTCCTTAGCAATATATTCTACATCAGTCTTCCGCTTCTTGCTTCCAGAAGGCTCGTTATTTACTACTATCTTCCTCATGCTCTCCTCCACTTTGACGTACTTCCCGGCCCTATCTTGGAGCTACAACATGCTTTCAGGGGGGCGCTTGGTCAAGGACATCTTGAAGAACTCGTCCCTAGTTCCCTGTTGCAGTGCTATCATAGCTACCTTGTCATCAAGGTTCAGGACTTTTAAAGCTTCCTTTGTGAAACGATTCAGATAGTCCCTCAAGGACTCTTTTGCTCCCTGCATAATGCTCATGAGAAATGCTGAACTTTTCTCATGCACTCTCCCGCTGATGAATTGCTTAATAAAAGCCTGACTTTATTCTATGAAGGACCCAATAGAGTTTGGGGGCAAACGACTATACCATCTTTGAGCCATTCCCGACAGGGTTTGAGGAAAGGCCTGACACTTAATAGCGTCATTCACGGGCTGCAACAACAATGCATTAGAGAATGTCCTGACATGATTAGCGGGATATCCAGTGCCATCATAAGCTTTGATAGTGGACATCTCTTCAATGAATGGTGGAGTAGGATCATCAGGATCTCCAAGGGGAAGAAGATTGCTTAGATCAGCTCTTGGGACTACGGTCCTTCTTTGCGATGGACCATCCAGGTCTATGATTGGAGGAGGATTTCTCCCCCTAGGTGGTAGTGGGGGTCTGGGGGCTTGGTGCGCCTTCAAGTTACGCTTCAGCCTTTGAATCTCAGCCTCGTGAGCCCTGATTCTCTCCTGCACTTTTTGGGGATTCGTCTCTCGGGTGCTCCTGGGACGTTGGTTACCATCAGGCATCGGCTCTTTGCCAGCACGTCTCCTTTTTGGGGCCACTTCCTCATCCGAAGATTCAGAGTCTCTCTCAGTATAAGGACCAGAAAATTCCTGATCCTCCGGGATAGGAGCCAAACCTTGTATGTAAGGGGGTGTTTTCCCCCGTGCTTCACTCCGTCCAGCAAGTCCACTTCCTCCAACATTGGGGTAAAGGGGCATCCCATAAGGGGGGTTAGTGGTCACAATAGTTGAATACTCATACCCAACGGGTCGAGAATTCACAGGTATATGTAGCTGTTGAAGTTAGGGATTCATCCCTTGAGGAGCCGGGGGAATCGTCCCTTGAGGTTGAGTTTCAGTCGCCCCTACTCGGGCTCCTCCTTGGGTGGCGGCATAGGTTGAATGCGGAGGTACCTCCACTATTAACGAAATTGTTTGGGTCGTCCTCGCTAGTATTCCTCCTTCAAGGGCGCTACTTCATCTCCGTGTTCTCGTCATGGTTGTTGTTGTGCTTTCCCACAGACGGCGCCAAATGTTATGGATCAAAACTAAGGTATAATAATTGCTGTGTTTATTACTAGGGTACGTGAGCTTCGAGGCTCGATTTGACTGCTCTTGTATTTCGTGACTCGATCTGCCTTAACAAGATGCCTACGTATCTTGTTGATTGTCAAGGATCAAGTCAAAAATGTAGTTCTGATTGGTAGGGGTGAGACCCCTTATATAGATGTTGGGAGTCCTTGAATTGGACTTGGGTTAGGAGACTTGGTGGGCAAGTCTCAGAATTAGAATGGACTTTGGAGTCCTAGTAAGTAGGAAACTGATTCCTTATCCCTTGAGGTTCCTTGGAAGCCAATCTATAATGATTTATTTCCCCACTAGGACTCATCTTATCAGCTGACTTATCCCTTATTAATTAATTACGAAATTAATTAATATTCAGGGATTTGGGCCCATTTTAATGGGCCTAACTGTCAGCCCAATTCTGATATAATTATTGCGATATTAATTACGCAATCAGGGTTTATTTTATTTCCTATCAATAATAAAATTATATAAAGTCTATGTAATCCGTGCGAAGCACATATTTTAGGTTAGTATGTAATGTAAAGTTGTAACAATTAATCGAATCATTACATATAATATATAATCATTAACAAATTTTAAAAATCGTGACGATAATACATGTTGTAAGGAACATTCTCCAACTCAGTTAAAATACCATAATAAAATGATTTGAAACTAAATAAGGCGACCAGCAAATAAGGACAAAAATACATAAGTAAGAACAACAATCCATAAGTTTTTATTAGTGGGATTATAATATAGTATATAATTGATAAATATATAATTTTATTAAGTAATAATTTTGTCCGATTTTTATCTGATTTTTATCCGATTTATGAATCCGAGAAATCCCCGATTTCCATTAAATCGTAAATCGGTATCTCAACCGATTTAGTCTGATTAGCGATTAGCGATTTCTGTAACACTGAATGTGATCATTAAAACGCATATAACACACATATTAATTAAATTGTTGGATCTCGGGAATATGAGGCTCAAAAATAAGATTTATATAGCCAATATGAAACGCAATTTAGTAGTTATTGAGTTGAGGTCAAGAGTTTTGATGGTAAGAAAATAGTAGAAAAGCTCGTAAAAAGGCGAGATTTTTCTCCAAAGTTATTATTAAGAATGACTAAAACGAAACCGGAAATTCAAATTTATTTTTTTATTCAAGAGTTTGACTACTTAAATGTAATTGGTGTTGTTTGCATATTTCAATGTAATTAAATTTGACTATATTTTTCATAATTTTGAATATCCGAAAAAAAATTGAAAACTCGACGGATTTTTATTTTAATAATTCGAAAATATTTAGATTTGGATTTGGATTTTACAATATCCGACCTGTTGCCATTCTCGGGAAAATAAAAAATAAAAAATATTATAATTATTAAAAACCAACATTACCCTTTTCAAATAAAACTCACTTTCATATTGATTATATAATATTAGAAAATTTAAATTTAAATTAAATTAAAAAGTTCATACAATTTTAAAACATGTTGTATATATTTGGGTTTTACAAAAATTATCACGAGCAATTCTATTTAATACAATAGACTAATAACATTGTAATTATTAATAACTAAACGATTAGCTCTTCCGCTAAAACACATCACCTTTTCCCTTTTTATTTTGTAAACAAGTCACGTTCTTTTCTGAAACCAGCATGGACAATTCAATTTAATAAAATAAAATAATAAATATTGTAGTTATCACTAATATTTTAATTATACTTTTAAACTAAAAAATATTATCAATTTAATTCAAATTAATGATATAATATTTTTAAATTTTAATTTAACTAAAAAATCATAAAATATATATTAAAGCATATCAGCTAATCTAGAAAATATGCCGACACAAACTTAAAATATAAACTTCAAATCTGAAATTACAAATATCTTAATAAATGAGTTTGTGATACCCGAAAAACATACACGCTATAAATCATTATTTTTTAAAAAAAAATTAAGACACAAACGTGTATGTTAAAATACTTTTGGGGGTGTCACTTCACAACTTCAGTTATAAAACGTTAGCTTTGTCAAATTGCTGAAACGCCCCCGACTTTTATCTCCTATTGCAGACGGTGTTAACGGACTTGATGTTTATTTGAACGATTGTACAACATTTGTACAGCTTTTTCAACTTCAGGTACACAAATTGCTACAAGTGAAATATAATATACACAAATTGCACCATCAGGAAATTATTGGTACACATCTTGCCTTTCACTCTAAATTTATTATATTTTGAAGAATTTAGCGTGGTAAATGGATTTTTTGCATAATTTTTAGAAACATAGGCAACAAATTTGATAAATAGTTTCCGTGAACAAAAAAATTATACAGTCAACACACGGCTCACGTACCAGCAAGTCTGCAAGTAACACCACCTTTTATGTGTAAAAAGTAGAAACAGGGCCGAAACACAAAATATTGTCCCCTTCAATAAACCCAGGTCGCTACATTTCTAATCCACTGATGAACCGGCCCAGAGTATGTCTGGGCCCTCCCTGAAATTGGGCCAATTTTATTACCTTAATTATACTTACAGCCCAAGTTCCTCTTATTTAAAGCTCTAGACCCACATACTTTCATGATTATTACAATATGGTTAAAAGCCTATTGGGTTTGATTGTCAAAACATGTCCAAAGCTTAGTGGCTGATATTAGAGTTACAATGCTGATCCAGTTACTTTTTTCAATGTTTGTTTGTTGTGTGACAATTTGCTTTTAAAGCTTGAAATCAACTTTAAAAAATTCAAAAATTGTAGAACTTAAAATAAATTTGGCCCCTCCTCAATCTCAGTGCTGGCTCCGCCACTGACCACAGGTAAATAAAAATCTGAGCTCAGTAATATTGAATTCACAAGTTTTGTTCATAGGTGGGCTAGGGGTGATCATCAAATTGCATAAATTGCATAAACTGTCCGTGCCGCCTCATACCGTACCATAAAATACGGTTTTTAATTTTTGTGGTGTGGTTACGGTTTAAGTTTTTGACAAACCGTGGGGTGCGACGCGGTTTGCGACTTGAAATTTTTAACAATATGGTTCAAACTACACTGCACCGCAATTTCATATATATATAAATTTATCTATAATTTATTATATATATAATATACATAAATATATTTATATATTATAGATTCAGTTCTTATTACTATACTTTTATCTTTTATGTAGCATATACTAGCTTACACATTGTAAATTATCAGCATATTATTATTTTTAATCAAAAACATATTATGTTTGATATTTTATTAGCTAAAGTTTTATAGTCCCCAATATATCAAGTACACGTATCGGCTTGTCTTCTACCCATTAGAGAGAGCTATTGAGAAACTCTAAGGAGTACTTGGTTGAGAAAGACAATAATCAAGAATATTATTCAGATTCAGATATCGTTACAATTATAGTCTTATGGATTCAGGTACGCTTCCGTCTTCGATTTAATCTCGATAATTAGATATGATGAGTACGTTCTTTGTCTCTATTTTAGAGAATTATATGTTTATAGAATTGTTAAATTCTATCCATTGACATCAGAGCCTCTTCATATCTGATTATTGTCAATTTTGTGTTTTTTATTCGTTGTTGTGGGTTTCAAAACTATAATTCTTTTGGTGCGCATACGGCTGGATTTAACGCAAAAGTTACTATTTATTTATACAGTTTCGGTGATCAATTTTTCTTATAACATCGTTTTCTATAGTCATGGAAAACTTGTTTATTCAAATATCATGTTGATTAATGGATTCAGGGTATTTAATTATTTTTCTTTTGCGGCACTCACACAATCTAGTTACTGTGTACACTTAAACTCACGTGTATAATTTAAGTAGTTCATATACTTTTGATAAAGTGCTTTACTTTGTTCACATATTTTTTAATTCACGTGATATAGTGTGGTGTCATGTATATGTGTAATATCAGGATAAAGTTGTGTTAATTTAAGTGGCAGAACAATTTATGTGTATGCTTCTACATGTCTATGCTATTATATTACTTCCTGGAAAATATATTGTTGAAGTCTAATTAGACGCTTGATTCAGTGTATGGTTACAGATAAGGATTTATATAGATGTAGTATAGGATCAGGTGTTTACCTAACGATTAGGAAGTCACTGTTAAAGAATATATATATTTTGTGATCTTAAGAATATTATTGGTAAATTAATACTAACTTATTTATTTAAGTGGTCAAATATTTTTGAGTTAATTGATTGAAACAATATGTTGCCAAAGTGACCTCTTTTGTGTAGATTAATTAATTTAAAAATATTATTGTGATGAGAAAATATATAATTTTATGCAAATTTTATCGGCCCAAAGGAAGGTAAAGTCTGGCCAAAATTTATATATTCTTGTTATAATAAGTATATAACAATATTAAGTTTTTCATGTGAATAATAAGTCGATCCAAAGAAAGGCATATTATTTGACAGAAATTAATTGTTAATACTTGATTATTGTGTGGGGAGTACCAATTGTAAATTAAATTTACTGTCCAAAGACTAAAATTTAATGTTGCGCTAGGTATCTTGTGATGGTGTTGCCAATATTTAAAATTTATCACATTATTGTATATACTAGTTTTGAGCATTATGTTGTATATTTGTTTTCTATTAAAGTTACTCCTTCTATTAATTCTGCTTCCGCTCAATTGAGCATGATTCCAATGTGGAATGGGACAAACTATGTCACGTGGAAAGAGAATGTTGAAATCGTTCTTGGGTGTATGGATCTTGACCTTGCGCTAAGGAAAGAGCAACCAGTTCCCACTACGGATGATCCCAAAACGGATCAAATTGAGAAATGGGAACGCTCTAATCGCATGTGTCTGACGATCATGAAGCGAACGATTCCAACTGGCTTTCAGGGCTCTATTGCTGAGAGCACAAGTGCCAAGAAGTTCCTCTCCGAGATTGAGCAATATTTTGCTAAGAATGAGAAAGCGAAAACGAGTAATCTTCTGTCAAAACTCGTGACCATGAAGTATAAAGGAAAGGGGAACATAAGGGAGTACATCATTGGGATGTCTAATCTTGCTGGTAAACTCAAAGAACTCAAGTTAGAACTTTCAGATAGTTACTTGTTCACTTGGTTCTTATTTCTCTGCCTCCTCAGTTCGGACACTTTGTGGTGAGTTATAATACTCAAAAGGAAAAATGGACTCTTAATGAGCTCATTTCACACTGTGTGCAATAGGAAGAGAGGGTTTTGCGAGAAAAGACCGAGAGTGCTCACTTGGCATCAAGCTCTCATGACAAGAAAAGAAAGAGAGGTAAGGATATTGCAAATGGAAAACCCAAGCATCAGTTGCAAGAGAAGCAGGATAAGGGAACAACCTTTTACTTTTGTAAGAAGGTTGGACACATAAAGAAAGAGTGTTCCAAATATGCTGTTTGGCGTGTGAAGAAGGTAAGACTTCTGTCTTTGTTTGTTCTGAAGTTAATTTGGCTTCTGTACCTAAGGATACTTGGTGGGTAGATTCTGGTGCTACTACTCACATAAGTGTATATATGCAGGGTTGCCTGTGGAGCCGACCGCCAATTGATGCCGAAAGATTCATCTATGTGGGCGACGATAATAAAGTTTCAGTTGAAGTTGTTGGAACGTTTAGATTATTATTAAAAACTGGTGTTTATTTGGATTTATTTGAGACATTTGTTGCACCGTCTTTTAGACGGAATCTTATTTCTATTTCCTGTTTGGACAAATATGGCTACACTTGTTCTTTTGGAAATAATAAAGTGTGTTTCTCTTTAAATTCAAATGTGGTTGCCACTGGTTCTTTAATTGATAATATTTATATGCTTGATACTGTTGCTTTTAATAATGAAATTTTGCACTCAAGCGCAAGAGGTACAAAGCGTAAGTTAACTAAGAATTCTGCTATATTGTGGCACAAGCGATTAGGTCATATCTCTAAACAGAGAATTCAGAGGCTTGTGAATGATAGAATTCTTGATCCCTTAGATTTAAGTGACTTTCAAGTCTGTTTTGAATGTATTAAGGGAAAACAAACAAATTCGAGAAAGTTAGGTGCCAATAGAGATACAAGTGTCTTAGAACTGATTCATACCGATATATGTGGATCATTCCCTACGGCCTCTTGGAACGGTCAACGGTATTTTATCACGTTCATAGATGATTACTCTAGGTATGGTTACCTATACTTGATACATGAGAAGTCACAAGCTCTGGACGTATTTAAAGAGTATAAAGCTGAAGTTGAACTTCAGCTAAACAGTAGTATTAAAGCTGTCAGATCTGATCATGGTGGTGAATACTACGGTAGATATGATGGATCAGGTGAGCAACATCCAAGATCCTTTGCTAACTTCCTAAAGGAGTGTGGAATTGTCCCTCAGTACACTATGCCAGGAAAACCAAATATGAATGGTGTTGCTGAGAGGCGAAACCGTACTCTTAAAGATATGGTGAGAAGTATAATAAGTCATTCTTCCTTGCCTGGATCACTTTGGGGAGATGCACTGAAGACTGCAATTTATATCCTTAACCGGGTTCCAACTAAAGCAGTGGTCGGAACTCCTTACAAACTTTGGACTAAGAAAACACTTAGTATTAAGCATTTACATGTTTGGGATTGTCCAACTGAGGCAAGGCCATATAGGCCAAATGAAAAGAAACTGGACTCTAGGACGGTCAGTTGCTATTTTGTTGGATATCCGGAACGTACTCGCGGATTTAAATTTTATGATCCCGCTACTAGATCCTTCTTTGAGACTGATATTGCAAGATTTTTTGAGGATGTTGATTTTGGGAGGGAAGATATAGGTAAAAGTATTGTCTTTGAAGAAGATAGTCATGATCCTATTTATGACTATGCCGAGAGCAATGATCAGATTATGATACCTATCATTGTTCAAGGTCCTCCGGTTCAAGACAATACTGAAATTCCCCATGAAGAACCAATTGAGCAAACTCAACAACCTCATGAATCCCAAGAAGTGCCACTAAGAAGATCCACTAGAGAGCGAAATAGCGCAATTCCAGATGATTATGTTATTTTTCTACAAGAACATGAAGATGAAATTGACATTGGGGAAGATGATCCTGTAAATCTTCAACAAGCCATGCAGAGTCCTAAATCTCAAAAGTGGATTGATGCCATGAATGAAGAGATGCAATCTATGAAAGACAATGACGTTTGGGATCTTGTCAAGTTGCCTAAAGGCTCAAAACCTATTGGTTGCAAATGGGTATTTAAAACCAAAAGGGATTCGAGTGGTAACATCAAAATATATAAGGCTCGTCTAGTCGCTAAAGGATTCACTCAAAAGAAAGGTATCGACTATAATGAGACTTTCTCTCCGGTTTCCACGAAAGACTCATTTAGAATTTTTATGGCACTTGTGGCTCATTATGATCTAGAGCTACATCAGATGGACGTAAAGACGGCGTTTCTCAATGGAAACATTGACGAGACAATTTATATGGTGTAACCAGAAAACTTTATCATTGGAGATCCAAAGACTGTGGTTTGCAAATTAAAGAAGTCCATCTATGGTCTCAGGCAGGCTTCTCGTGAATGGTATCATAAATTTCATCATGTAATCACATCATATGGTTTTGAAGTGAACTTGGTGGAACATTGTGTATATTACAAGTTCAGTGGGAGCAAATTTATCTTTCTTCTCTTATACGTTGATGACATCTTACTTGCTACTAATTATATAGGCTTATTGCACGATACCAAGAAATTTCTCACTAATCAATTTGAGATGAAGGATCTTGGTAACGCCACTTTTGTATTAGGAATTCAGATACATAGAGATTGCTCTCGAGGTACTCTTGGATTGTCACAAAAGAGCTATATCGAAAAGATCCTGGAAATGTATGGCATGAAAGATTGTGCACCAATGGATACACCCGTGTCTAAGGGAGATAAATTTAGTCTCAAACAGTGTCCCAAGAATGAACTTGAGATAAGGGAAATTCAAAGGATACCATATGCTTCGGCGGTGGAAAGCCTAATGTATGCTCAATTTGTACTCGTCCTGACATAACATTCATTGTTGGAATGTTGGGAAGATATTTGAGTAATCCGGGAATGGAGCAATGGAAAGCAGTGAAACGAGTCTTACGGTATTTGAAGAAAACAAAAGACTATATGCTCACATACAGGAAATCAGATCATCTAGAAATCATTGGATATTTAGATTCTGACTTTGGGGGATGCAAAGATGAAAGAAAATCTATTTCGGACTATGTTTATCTACTGGATGGTGGAGCGATTTCATGGAGGTCTGCCAAACAGATGCTCGTAGCTTCATCCACCATGGCTGCATAATATATAGCATGTTTTGTGGCATCCAATCAAGCTTTATGGTTGCAAAACATTGTAACTGGTTTGCGTATCCTTGATGGTGTTGAAATACCATTAAATATATTTTTTGATAATAAATCAGCAGTGGAGTATTCAGACAACAATAGGAGCACTACAGATGCAAAACATATAGATATTAAGTTCCTAGTTGTTAAAGAAAGATTCAGAGTTGACAGATTTCGATAGAACATATTGGCACTAACTCCATGATTGTGGATCCGCTCATTAAGGCGTTACACCTAAGGTCTTTCACGAGCATACTGCTCATATGGGTGTTACCTTATATGATACTTTGGTTTAGTGGGAGTTTGTATTTTGGTGTTTTATGTAATAAATATTGAGTTGTTTATGTTCTGCAGAATGCAGTTGATGGAATTTTATTAAATATCACTCTACTTTTGTTCAATTTTCTTATTGTGGTTTAACATTGAGTTGAGAAAATTGGAATCAATCTCGTTAGAGATTGCCTAAGGACTAGTTAGAAATAGACATTATATAGATCACATTACATGTAATTTCCATGCCACTTATCCATGCATTGATTCATGTCGTTGAATATATTTGTGTGATGACCCTGGAAGATTTAGTCACGTAAAGTTTGTGACGAATGCCGCCGGAATCTCAAACATATATAGTAGAAGGACTGAATTGTTTTGGTAAAATCTAAGGACGATAAATAGCATAAAGTTGCGCAATAAAGTTTTGTATAATTGATTCTGGATTCATATGAAGCCCAAGTGGGAGATTGTTATTATTATTTTTAATAATAATTATTATTTTATAGGCTACATATAAATATATCAATTATATTTGTTATTTATTATATTGGGTTAAATTAAGTGATCAAATAAGAAACCCAATTAGATTTTAATTTATTGTATGGACCTAATAAGTGAATACCTAATACCAGACCCAATTAAATTATAATGGGAGATTTAATTATGTGGTATATAAAAAGGATTATAGTCTCCAATATATCAAGTACACGTATCGGCTTGTCTTCTACCCATCAGAGAGAGCTATTGAGAAACCCTAAGGAGTACTTGGTTGAGGAAGACGATAATCAAGAATATTATCCAGATTCAGATATCGTTACAATTATAGACTTATGGATTCAGGTACGCTTCCGCCTTCGGTTTAATCTCGATAATTAGATATGATGATTACGGTCCTTGTCTCTATTTTAGAGAATTATATGTTTATAGAATCTATCATTATTAAATTTGTATGTAAATATTATTATTTTTTGAATAAATAAACTGCACAAATCACACCACACCGCACCGCATTTTCATGATGTGATTTATGCGATTTTAAAAATTACGCGGTGCGAATGCAATTTGAAAATTTGATCAAACTGCACGTGCAGTTTGGCGCCGCCCGCACCGCGATTACCCATATTTAGCTTCTTGCAATGAAACAGGAAGAAACTAATGTTTAAAGTGGGAAACAAATGATACAGCGGAGCTACATCCAAGAATCATTGACTTCTTCAACTACACAATTTGTTTATTTAACCAACCCTAAATGGATCAACTTACAATACACACCACGCTAACAATACCTAACGGTATGTCAATTTGCCAATGATCCTTAAAGAAAATTCGAAAGAGAGTAAAGGCTTAAGCTAGGAACCCTAACCTAACAAGGTAGAAGACTAAGCTTTCTAGTGATGTTGTGTCATTCAATTAATTATCACCTAAGCCACCTTCTGAGGTCAGTGGTTGACGAAGGAGATATCTCACCACCAAGACTCTCTGTATAACAAGAAGAATAATTAGACTGTTGTTCCATCCCGAAATTTACTCCACTGATGCTCTTGAAGCTTGGACTCTTTAAGCTCTGTCCATAACTACCGCCATATCTGGATCCTAGATTGTATGGATCAGGTACCGGGTAGGATAGACGCTTTTTTGCTACTGATGAAGCTCGTTCTCTATCTGGAGTTAATGGCCTCTGCTTTGGCGCACTCTGCGAACGTATTCTGGCCTTGGCAGATTCAGTTGCAGCCATGTAATTTGGTATCCCAACACCACCAGCTCCACTGGCGGAGCCTCTTGTAGGCTGTTGCAACCCACCATTGTATTGGTAATTAGACCTTAAGCTCGGTGTTTGAGAAGCTTGGTAGCTTCTTTCTTCTCTCACAAAACGGGGGCTTGCAGAACGCACTTGAAGGGGAGGCCGTGCTCTGGAAGGGGATGGTGTAACGGGAGACTGGTGTTGTAGATTGATCTGTGCTCTATGAAGAGGAGAACTAGGCCTCTGTTGTTGTTGTTGTTGGTGGCGGTGGTGGTGGTAATGTTGATGCTGATTTCCTCGACTATAATTGGAAGCCAAGTAAGAATAAGGTTGTGATGTGTCAATTTCAACAGTTTTAATCGGGTCTCTTTGATCAATAGAAGATCTTCCCCTGCTATCCCAATGTTTGCCATTCATCATTCGATCATGCCATTGGTTTGTTTCTCCAATCTCAGCTTCACTTCCAATTGATGAATTTCTACCATTTCTATGCATCTTTGGTCATGCCAATTCAAAATGTATGAAAAAGTTAGCTTTGAGCTTTTATAGTTTCAAGATAAGTAACCATATTGTCTACAAAGCATTTAATTTTTATTTGAAATAATTTGCAATTGTTTAAACAGAAATACAGAGAATGATTACATAATGTTACTGAATTAACCTGTTGAGAGAAGGCCTGAGACAGAGTTCTTTCACGTTTTAAAGCAGCATCCTTCCTATTTTGTAGCATGGCTTTCACCTCCTCAACTGTGTGTGGGCGGTCATCCCAATCATCAGCGATGCTACTTCCATCTCTCGACTGTCAAGGGATACCGATTAAAGATCATATTCCATATTCCTACAAATAAAAATAAAGTAAAAGCCAAATAATTGTTTACATACCATTGATTTTCTATCGGAAGTATCTTGTAGGTATCGTGACTCCCACAAGCTAGTTGTATCACTGAATGCTGACTTCCTGCTGCCATCATTTGATTGTCTCATGCGTTGGTCAAGTACTCGGGCCTGCACTCGTACTAGAGCTTGCATGCATTGAAGAGTCATCTTTGCTTGCTTTCGAACATTATGTCCCCTCACCAAAGCTTGCAACTTTACAAGCCCTTTTAGTGCCCGCAGAGCTCTCCTTGCCTAAAACCAAAAATTGCCATTAATAGGTTTCTGGGTCACTTTTTTTCCCATTCCCCTTTACAAAAGAAGTCAGGAACTAAGGAGACGGTTCTAAAGGGTAATGATAGTAAGAAGTAGTTTAAGTCATTAAGACCTCATCTCAATTTTCAAGCTCTTCCAAAACAGAGCAGAAAAAAAAGTGATCAAGGGGTCATAATGTTAACCCTTTGTCACTTTTGCTATTCTTTAGACTGAAGTTTCTAATAAGAAGTTTCTTTTTAAAAATTAACCTTTCTGGTGAAATATTGGTATATACAGTGGACTACCTTTGAATTCGAAAATATACAAAGAATACGATCTGACGATGTTATTAGTTAGATACTTTCATCCTGCTTTCTCCACTAGTTATACTTGACAACCAAGTAAACTACCTTAAATGTTAATACAATGGTTGAGTTATAGAATTAAACAAACAAATCCGATAGGTGAAGCAGATATAGCCCGTAAAGTAAAGAGTAAGGGAGAAACTCACTAGATATCCTCTGAAAGCAGTCTGAATGAGAATGGCAGCATAATCATAATTATTGTAATGTCGAGGAACGGTTAAAGGCCTAGCTAAGCGAGTAACTTCCATGGCGGCATGAGCTGAGGCAACTGCAGCCTCAGCAGCTGCAGCAGTAGCCACGGCCACAGCAATGGCATGATGCCTGTCTTCAACTAAATCATTTGATGGTGTCTGCTGGACTAATGCATTATTATCAATCACATTGGAAGCCTTTCGAAATAGCCATCTGCGTTTCTCCCTCTTCTGAAAAGATAATTTATTTGTAACAAATCACATATAGAGATCTCTAATAACAAAATAATACCAAGGTCACACAAATCAATCATTTCTAATGGAGATAGCTATCAAATAATTTTAACCTACAAACTCTACGCATTTAGTACAAATCACCGTCTCGCATTACTACAAATCATGAGTTTAGAGGTAAAATTAGTTTGTGTTGGAACGAACACACGTAAAACTTAAAAGTGTACCTTGTCATCATCAAAGGGTTGGGGAAATTGAGAAGGAAGAGGAGAGGGGTGTTCATGTTTTCTGCTTCTGGTACTCCTTTTCTCTGGAGAGTCTTTACTAGAAGGAGATCTGAAAGCTCTTTTTACAGCAGTTAACCAAGAAGAGGATCCTGATGATGATGATCCTTTCTTTCCCATTGCAAATGTATGTTTTTTTTAAAAAATTATCCCATGATCAGTGTAACTTACCAACCTTAAACATAGGTACACAAGACTACAATATAGGTAGTACAGTAAGTGTGGATAATTGAAGAATGCAAAGAATTTGGAGGAGCCAAGTGTGTGTGTGTGTGTTTTGGGTTTTACTATTATGTTGATGATTCCAAGGGTGGGGAAGGAATCACATGACAAGTGATGGTGGGGTTGTCAGAGAATAGCTTGTTAGCTGGTCAGCAGCTTTGAACACAATTATTTATTCCGGAGAGAGAGAGAGATATGTGCTTAAAAACACACACAGACACTCACTCTCACACACCAATCTCTCTCAGATTATTAATCTGCATTGGTATTATTATACTTACAAAGTGTCAGTATATAAATGTGAGCGAGGGGGGGTCATATGGGGAAAGAGGCATTGAGAGTTGTGTCCTGTATTCAAGTGGGTAATGCACGTTGTTGAAGGGTTCACGTTATAATACTAAAAACACTTGAAACGAAAAAAACAGCTAGTCACCCCACTTCCCTCTTTATTAATGCCCTGCCTCGGAAAGCCTTGCCCTCATCTACTCTTGTTAGTAGTTTTAGATTACATTTTAAGATTACTTAATCAAACTTCTTCAATCTTACTGCCCTTTATTTCTCAAATCTCTCCAAGTAACATGCTGCACCAGCTAATGAATGTCAATTAAAAAATAACAACTCGCATGGAGCCATGGACTGTGGATAGAGCTGGCCAAATGGGCGGGTTTGAACCGCTCATTCGGGACCGGTTCGTATCGAATCCGTAAAAAATTCGGACCGAACCGGGCCGGTTCAAACCCGCACAGCTCGGTAAATTAGGTGAACCGAACACGAATACCAATTTTAGAACCCGGGACCGTACGAGCCCACACGAGCCAAGCCCGCACGAGTCGCACGGCAAGCCAGCTCGCACAGCCCGCACGAGCCCGCACAGCACGCCCGCGGGTGGGGGTCACGCGCCAACGTCTTCCTCTCTGCTCCCTGCTCTTCTTTCTGCCATGGCTGCACCTTAAGTTGTGATGGTAATTTATGAAGACAAAAAAAAAACAAGAAAATATAAATACAATGAATAAGACAGCTAGGTAGAAGGTAAGGAACCGGTTACACCTTTTTTTAAGGTGCTTGCTATCTCCTATCTGTATGTCTAAACACAAACAAACACTTGTTAGTTGTATATATGTGTGTTATGTGAGGCCAACAAATCTTTCTCTTGCTCTTCACATTATCCTCTTGAGCTGCACAGGCTTTACAGAGGAGAGCAACTTAAATTTTGCGTGTCTTTATATATACATATTTATATTTGCATATTAGAAGCTGAGAAGTAGGCTTCTGTTATATCTTTAAGCTTCAACTGATATTAAAAAATTAAAAAATTACAAATCAAATTACAAATCTTTAAGTTCGTATTTCAACCCGTACGAGCCCGGTTCACACGGCTCGCCCACGGCCCGGTTCGTAATTCAACCCGCACGGCCCGGTTCACGAATTCGTTCGGTTCGGTTACGAGTCTTGTTTTAACGGTTCAAACCCGGTCCGAGCCCGGTTCGTAATTCAGCGGTCCGGTTCAGTGTTCAATTACCGAGTGTTCAACCCGTGTGCGGCCCGGCCCGGCACGCACGGACCGCACACTTGGCCAGCACTAACTGTGGACTGTGGACTGTGAGCCTTGTCCTCGTTCATCTTTAAGCGCGGTGGGCTGTTAGGTTAATAGATGCCCGAAAATACAATTTTTTTTTAAATTGATAGCCTAATTACTCCCCCGTCGTTGCCGTTAGATAATTGTCGCATTTGTAAAAACAAATTTGTCTCTAAATAGTTATCATATTACAGTTTTCAGGTATAATAGTTTACTAAGCCACACTTCGCAATAGCCTTATAAACTAATATTTTGATTATTTTTTGTATTTTTTATTTAATATTGATCATTCTAAATTTCTAAATAATAAATATAATACAAATACAACTTTTAAAAACCGCTCTCTCATTAAACATTTTTATAGTGAAACCATTCTCGTTGTGTGAATTTCTATATAAATATAAATAGACAGTTGTTTATGTTATTATTTTAATATTATATCCAATATCATTATATTTATCAAAATATTTTTTTTTCAAAATTCTAATTATATTCACATTTCAAACTATTTCATATTATATCAATATTAAATTTTAACATTAACATACTTCCTGAGTTCACGTTATGAAACATAATCTCATTAAACATGTTTAATATAAATCTAGAACAATGATTATATATCGTGTTGTTAAACATATAATAAAAATAAAATATCTATTATATATATAATAGAGCAAATGAGAGTTTGATGAGGCAATTAAATCGAAATGACTTTTGTACCTCTAAGATGTAAAATGTCATTTTAACCCCATCCTATTTATTTCGTATTAATACCTTCATTATTATAATATATTAAATTCTCTACCCATTAATAGCTAATCTTCATTAAACCGTAATTAATAGCTAATTATTTTATTTTAAGTAATATATCGTATATAAAAATATAAAATATAATAACAAATTATTGATATTAAAAAAATTACAAATATTACGTGATTTCATGACATCAAATTTTTAGTAAAATGACATATTTCATGTTAATTAGTATGAGTAGTTGACAAAATAAATTATTTATCATTAACTAATTTTAAAGTACATGCAAACCTTCTAATTTTAAAGTACATGAAGATCATGTTGAGTAAAGAATATAATGTATAGTTTCAAATAATTACTCGTAAATTGAATCACATGTAAATCATGCACGTGTTCCTACGTACTAAATGAACATTACACACAAATAACAGATGTTAATCTCAGAAAAATTATTTCTAACTTATTTTTTTAAATAACTAAAAAAAAATCGAATTTCATATGTACTAAACGAATACATCACATAAGAATAACATATGTTAAGTTCGGAACAATTATTACTAACTTAATTTTTAAAAAACTTAAAAATAATTAAAAATTATTTAAAATTATACATAATATTTTAGAACATACCTTTGACTCGCAGGGGTTGGGGTTATAAATCTATTTATCATAAATATGCAGATATATCTGATATTTTAGAAAAATTAATAATAATTATAGAAATTGCCCGTGCCTTGCACGGGCTAAAGAGCTAGTTAGATATAATTGATGATATCAGTATTTATCATCAGAGTTTGTCGTCAATACTTGTGATATTGGAGTTTGACAAAGGGTGACGTCATCAGCATTTGTCATCAGTATTTGCTGACCATTACTTGTCATCAGTATTTGCTCATATCAGTATTTGTCAAGCTGAAAATCAGGAGATATCACAAGAGGATATATTTGCAGAGATATGTCGGTGTAGGACTTTACTTATTTGTAGCAATCAATAGTTGGATATGTATTAGTATTCCTTATTCATGTATATCATGTTAGCTAGATTGATTGTGTAACTGTGCAGTATATAAGCATATATTAGGTTAACAATATATGTGTCGAACATTGTTTTATTATACATATAACCTAGCAGCTCTCAAGGATAAATGTTCATCCTTTGAGAAAGTATTGTAATCAGTTTTTATTCATTAATATTAAAATTGTTCTTCACTGTTGAGTAACTATTTCGATTTGATTGTTATTACTGTATTCACCCCCTCCTCTACAGTACACTTGAAGGCCTAACAATTGATATCAGAATTTGCTGTTGATACACAAACAGTTCATGATCCAGAAAAAAATTAATAATGGAAGATAAAGAAGCTCAATAGAATCCTCCACCACCACCGGCCACAACCTAAATCAACCACAATATGAGCAGATATGAAACCATTAAAGTTCCAATCTTTAAAATCAATGAATATCCAATCTGGAAAGTAAAGATGACTATTTGTTTCGAAGCAACATATCCTGAATATATGAATATGATTTATGATGGATTTCACAGGCCCATAAAACTGGCTATTGTAGTTCCTGGTCAGGAGGAGAAGATGGTTGACAAAGACAAAAAGGATTATACTCCTAAGGATCTTTCATCCATTATGAAAGATAAAAAAGTCAGACATCTTTACATAGAAGTCTAAACATTTTTATGTCCAATAGGGTGATTGAATGCAAAATGGCCAAGAAAATTTGGGACACTTTGGAAGTTAAGTGTCAAGGCACGACTGCTATCAAGAAGAATAAAAGGACAATACTCACTCAAAAGTATGAGCACTTTGACTCAAAAGCTTATGAGCCCTTGACTGAAATCTATGACAGGTTTCAGAAATTGCTGAATGACTTGTCACTTGTTGACAAAGAGTATGATCCAGAAGATTTAATCTTGAAATTTCTTATTGCACTCCCTAAAAAGTGGGACTTGAAAGTCACATAAATTAGGGATAACTATAATCTTGAAGACACATATATGGATGAGATCTATGAAATGCTAAAGACTCGTGAACTGGAGATGGAGTAAAGAAGCAAGAGGAAGGGGCCTAGAGCAAGATAAGTTGCACTCAAGGCTGCAGAAAAACCAAGAGAGAAATCTGGAAGAAAAAGCCATTCAAAAGGAAAGGCTATGATTGCAAAGTCCGATACTAAGTCATCAAATACAGATGATGACTCAAACTCCGATGATTACTCAGACTCTAAAAGTGATCATGGTGATGATGAGAATATCCTACAGATGGCTGCTCTATTAGTTAAAAGCTTCAGGAGGATGGCCTACAAAGACTTCAAGAAAGCAAAAAGGTTTTACAGAAAAATCTCTAGTTCCTCAAACTCTGAATAGAAGGTATTTCAGATTGAATGATGAGAAAAAGTCAAGATCTGAGAAGATTGTTAAATCCAAGATCAAGTGCTACAATTATGATGGTGTTGGACACTTTGCAGCTGATTGCAAGAAGCTAAAAGCTGAAAAGAAAAAGGCCTTAATTACAAAGAAGAAGAATTGGGATGATACATCAGAGTCTGATGAGGGTACAAACTATGTTCTCATGAAAAATGTTGATAGTGAACTTCAGGCTCCTGAGATGAAGGTACCTCAAACTACTCTTACTTTTGATATTGATGATTCTGTGAATTAAGGTTATTTCTTAAAAAACTAAATGTTAGTTATAGGGATCAAAATCTTGAAAATGCTAGGATTATAATTGAAAACTCTGACTTAAAGCAAAGAAATGATCACCTAAAAGCTGAGTTGGTTTTCATGATAGAAACTCCAAAATAAAGAGATGATGTTATATATGTTAAAAATAAATTATTAGAAAAGGATGATTACTTAGAAAATGAATTAGCCAAAGAAAGAGAAGTAATTAAACTTTGTACCAATTCAGGAAAATCAACTCAGGTTTTGATTGAAATGTGGCTATTGGGGAACATGATTAGGTTATACAAAAAAATCTAATACTAATAAATTAAATGAAAAAGAGACTGAGGAGACTAAACCAGTAAATACAGATAAGAAAGTAAAATTGAACAAGGTTCAGTTAAAACCTGTCATGTTTAATTTAAGTGCTGATGGTATCAATTCAGTTAATGAGAAAGGTTCATCATCATCACCAAAGTTGAACTTAAATACTGATAATTACTGTGAACGGATACAAACTAAGTCAGTAAATATTGGTTTAATGACTCATAAATAGCTTAAGCAAAAACTAAAGGAAGTAAAAATAAAAAAAAGGACAAACAACATAGAAAAAATAGAAATGGAAAAGTAAGTGTCAATAAGTAAAATAAATACAAACCTATTTCTAATGCACCTAGAAAGGTATGTTTAAACTGTGGTAGAACTAATCATCTTGTTGTTGCTTATAGGAAGAACTAGCATGAGAACTCGTGCAAGGCACGTGTCATGTTCTAGTTTAACTTGTAACTTCTGGGATGTTACATTGTTTGCGATGTTAATAATGTTTGCCAATTTTGTTTGTAATTTGTGCCGATTTTGATATGTATTTGCTTGGTTATCGATGTGAACAATTCATAATTGAAAACATTTTCAGCGAAGTTATCTCAAAATATCAAGTGTATGTTAAATATGTCCCAATTATTTTGCATTTAACTTTGTTGTTGCATGATGTTAGTGTGACTGCATATAATGTTTATAAAAAGTGTATACCGACTTCTTCCTGTGTTTCATCAATATGCAGGTTTAGCTTGACTCCCTTTGTAGTATATTTTATATGAAGATAAAATAAAATTTAAGATGTATTTATAATATTATCCACACAAACATATATGAGTATATGTTACTGAAACACAAATCTAGTTAATACGGTATAACTATTAGCTAAGAAAAATAATTCAGCTCTCCATTAAAGTACCTTAGCAGGATAAATGCGCAACATATGACAATGACATCATTGGTAAATCTGTGTGGTTAAATTTATGAAATATTTGCTGTAAGAGAGTGCATTGAACATCGAGTGAACCCCAGAGGAGCTTATATTTGTTAGCACAATGTTCAATTCTGATTGCAAGCCTCTGCCTAAAATTTAATCAATTTTGCATTTATAATTCCATATACGGACCTCTTGAATATCCATTCTAGCAGACTCTTGTTTAAAGTGTGAAACTATATGAATTTGTATAATATAGTACAAAGTTAGTTGTAGCCGGTAGAGTGGGTTTGTGACATGGTTTAGCTTCACCTAGATAAAACAAAGCTAATAAATATGTGGGGCTATATATTTTAGTTTATATGGACGTACTTATCTGATTTGGATATAGTTTTTGTCTTATGCCAAGGTTCGCATGAATAACTAAAAGTGAAGAAGTCATTTTTATGAAGTAGAAGATTGGCCATTTACCAAGTTATTATTAAAATCTATTGAAATCGGAAAATGGAATTCAAAATCAATATATACATTCAAAATTGCATCAGTTCCCAAGCAATGTGTATAAGTTGAAGATGCCAATTATGGACAACAGCTCTTATTGATCAAAGCAGAAGTAGTGATTGGTCATATGAAATTCTGTAGATATTGTAATAACCCCAAAAATTTTGAACTTTTTGTAACTCTTATGAATAGTGATTTTGCTGATTATGCTGAATAAGAAAACTTTTCATGCCACACTTTGTAGAGGTTCTTTTATTGTTATTCTGAGATCTTATTAGTACACTATATGGTATATAAGTGTATGTAAAGATCGTCAGAATCCAAATTCGAACACTTTGATTTTTCCCGAAAATCCACCAGATACCGAAAGAATTGAGTATAAGGTAACAGGATAAAAAGGATTTAAATTTAAGGATTATAAGAGATGATCATAAAAAGGAATATAATATATTGAGAAAGGTTAAGGGAACCCAAGTAATAAGATCCCGGGTATGATCCCTCAAACGATAAACGAGAACGAAAGTTAAGTGAACCGTATAACAGATCAGTGATTATTAGCCAGGTAATTAGAAGTTAATCAAAGGGGTTAGTGGAGGATGATGTCATCACACCAACAAGAGGAGGACAAGTGTAACAAGATGACATAAGTAGATGACATAAGCATGACCAAATGGGAAGGGTTGGTTGGTTGATTGTGAGCAACACAATTTTTACCATGGTAAAAGGTTAATTAACAAACAAAAAGGAAGCAACCAAGCAAACACATTCATTTCTCTTCCCCCCATCTCCTTGCTCACGGTTTTTTTGAAGAAAAACAAGAAGAAAAATTTCCAAACCCAAGCTCCACTCAATCATAATTCAAGAGGTTTGTTTCTTTGGATCCTATATTTCATAACTAAGAAGAGCAAGTAGTTTGAGTGCTTGAATCAAAGGTTTTCTATCTCAAACAAATCATTTTAGTTTAGGGTGAATAGTAACTTTCAAGAACAAATTTTTGATTCTTGATTTTATTTGTAAGGTCAAGGTAGCTTAAGCATAGATAAAGGCTTCCATGGGAATTCCAAGGATCTTTCATTGATTAAAAGCTTCAAGGAAGGTATAAAACTTCAAACCCTAGTTTTACTTTGAATATTTAGGAGTGGTTTTGATTAATATAGTTCATGAGAAGCATGATGCTTGTGTGTTTAAATTTTAGTTGGGTTTGTAGTGATTTGGATGATTGAATCTTGTTTATAGTTAATGAAACTTAAGTATAGTTAGTAGTTCATGTTTGTGGTTGAATAAATTGGAAAATCTTGAGGATATGGACTGATGTATTAAGACTTGGATGACATTTGGTTGTATTGGTGGTTATGGGTTGATTTGTGGTTGATTTGTGGATGATTGGAGTAGTTAAACTTTGGTAATCGCGTAAATATAGCCGTCGTAATGCCCGATTTACCTTAGACTGCTTTTGTTCTTAACATCAGGACCCGTGAACTCACTGTTAGGTTTTTACCATTGCCATGATTAGATAGTTCATGTTACGAGCTTCGTTTTGATATGTGGTTCGCTTGAATCCGATGTCTGGTTTAGGAGAAACGACCGTATTAAGTAACGGCATTTCGCGAACGAACCATTACCCCTCACCTTACTTTTAAACCTTGGTTAAGCTCCTTAAATGACTAATTGGAGTATGAAACAATTATGTAAAGTGGATTAGGCAGTTGGTAGGGTACTCGCGAAAGAATCGCCTTAAAATTCTTGATGGTTAATTTATTAAAAATGGTGGAGCCGAGGGTACTCGAACGACTAATGTGATTTGTTAAGCGTAGAAATGATCATAAGCGAACGTTAGGGTTCATTTGGTTAAAATCTAGTTTCTTAAGCGACCGGGGTTTAATTCCGACTTATGTTGTTGTTCATAGGTTATCGGACCCACTCTACACTTAAGTCTATCCAGGAACACTCAGGCAAGTTTTCTACCCTTTATACTGTTGTTGTGATGTATATATGTATATGCATTATCTTGTGATAGATGCATGATGGTTATTAGCAAATCTTGCGATATATTGGAGCATGCTGATATGGTTTATATGCATGCCTGTTTCGTAATCTTGATATCTAATTGTTGATTAAAATGCTTATAAGTTGCATAATACCTATGCTAGAGATAAGCAGTAGTTGCGTATACCCTTAGTATAGGGGACCCAAAGGTGAACATTTTCTAAACCGGGAGTCGATATTCCCGAGTATATTATATATATATATATATTTATAATTTATAGATATAGTTTTCAAAACTATTAATCGAATAAGGTTTATTCGATAACTTTATTTTAATTAATGAATATTATTTTGAATATTCATTCGAGGACTTATGACTCCGTTTATTTTATTTAATGAATATTATTGTGAATATTCATTCGAGGACTTAAGACTCCGTTTATTTTATTTAATGAATATTATTTTGAATATTCATTCGAGGGCTTATGACTCTGCTTCTTTTATTAAATAATATTTTTTATTTTATTAAAGAATAATATTTCGATAATCAAACTTACTTTCGATTATTCAAATAAAGTTCGTACTTTCGTATAAGTATATCTTTGGTTATTTATTATTCATTTCAAGTATGAGTTTTAAAACTTCTACTTCAATTATTTTTATAAAGATTATCCTTATGGGAATATTATTTAATTAATAATATTCAGATATTTTCTCATATATCGGGACTGATTTATTTCATTAAATCAACATTACTCTAAACATTCTTTAAAATGTTTTCGAGTCTTCAAAATGATTTTTAAAAGTTAGAGCGGATCCCAAAACTCATTTTCAAATTTAAGATCTTTCTTTCGAAGGGGATTTAAATACTCGCTCAAAACCTGAGGGATCCGGCTCTGTGGTGTATTTTATATTCGCAACAAGGTTGCTGTTTTGAGAAAACATTTTGATTACTTGCCCAACGTTCGGGAAGTAAGTCCATCTATTTGAGTCGGCATAAGCAACATGGGCTCAGTGGGCGTCCATGAAAGTGTAAGTGGCTCAGTGGGAGTCTATCAATGCGAAAGTGGCTGAGTGGCAGTCCAGCATAAGGCCCTAATGTGGCCAAGGTGATGACCAGTAGGGATTCATCCATCTACTAGTAGAAAAGGTGACTTAATTGGTATCTTTGCCTGATCAGCAAGATATCAGGTTTATGCCAAAATTCAGTTTTTCCAAATTCATTGGATATTGCAACTCTGTTTATAATTTTCATAACAGAGGTTTTCAAGGAGTGTATGAAATGTATATATATAGGTGTATATATATATATATCAGGACTTAATGAAGTATCTCGTAACTTCATTATTTATAATGATATTTCAAAGATTGAATCTATCCAAGTCTTTTCTTGTAGTGTCATCTATGTGATGAACTTTTGAAACTGATTATACCTTGAACGGTGGTAGTTCAAGTAGTATTCGGAAAAGATATAAGTATATTGGAGTATCTTGTAACTTCATCTTTTCAACTTATATCTGGTTAATGATTATCTTATACATGACAAAGATTTTCACAAAAACGTTGAGACAAGGTTAGATATATAAGATCACCTTGCAATGATATTTTTATACATTTATAAACTGGAACTCTGTGTATATTATGCATGGAAGAGGACTTCCAAGATTTTGAAAAGTATATATACATATATACTGAATATTTTGCGACTTGGTCGCGATAAGATATCAAACTTGGTTCATTTTTACTTGACCAAGACTTTCATGAGTACTATGAGGATGCTCACATATTGTAAATCATTATACATATTATTTCGGTGGGCTTGTTGCTCACCCATGCTTTCTTCTTTCACACACAACAACAGATAGATAAGATGAACAGGACCAAGCTCCCAATTCGTGAGCGGATAGGAAACGTTCCGCAGTTTTCTGTAGGCGTTGATGCCGTTGTAGCTGAGGTAGGAACTACCAATAGGCTAGGCTTTCAACTTTTGATGTACCAGACTTATGTATACTTATAAATTATAATAATGGCAAAGAATATGTAAATTTATTCAGAAACCCTTTTAAGGTGTAATGGCTTATAATTATGGAATAAAATGACTTGTGTTATTTTTGGATATTCATCTCTGAGACTATAACTTATGGTGTGTGTGTATAGTGGGGTCATAGTACGCAGTAGTTGGTTGATTATTAAGATTACGTATTATTAAGGGAAATGGAACTCGTGACAACCCGGATCCCCGACCCCGGATTTGGGGGTGTTACAGAAATGGTATCAGAGCTAAGCGTTATAAACCTCAGAGATGATGTGCCGTTAAGATAATAAGTTCACTAAGATAATAAGAACTCTTGCCAAGTTCATAGTCGGACTACCTAACGTAGTACTGACAGTTAAAACCCTTATGGGAACCCTTATAAATATCGTGATAGAAGCGTAGTTCGTTATCGTATATGGTAGCGGGACTCCGAACCCTGAGGTTGAGGAGCAACAGCGCGATGATGTTTTATTACTAATTGGAGATATCCGATAGAGCATCCTAACGCAGGACCAGATGATGTTCATATTGAGGATGTAGCGGTTGAGGATGTTGTCCTAGAAGGGATTGTTGCTGAGGAGGATCCCGTGGAGGATCCTGACAAGAATGAATAAAGGACCACTGAGGAATTGATGACCATGGTTAGGGAAACTACCAGAGGTAGGATTGGCCGGTCACTACTGGAGGTTCGTTCAAGTTTGTAAAGATAGTAGCCCCTTTAACGCGGCTTACTCGTAAGACTGAGAAGTTTGAATGGACAGAGAAATGCGAGAACAACTTTCAAGAACTGAAGCAAAGATTGGTGACAGCCCCTATGTGGGCATTGCCGGATGGAAAAAGGAGATTTTTTGATTTGTATTGACACTTCGCATAAGGAATTAGGGTGCTCTTATACAGCACAAAAAGGTAATCGCGTACGCGTCAAGACAATTAAGGGAATATAAAATTCGATATCCCCACCCATGAGCTTGGGCTCGTGGCAATAGTTTTGCCCTAAAGATTGGAGGCACTACTTGTATGGAGAGAAGTGCGAGATTTACACAAGCCATAAGTGCTCTAGTGCATTTTCACGCAGAAAGAGCTCAACATGCGCCAGAGGAGGTGGTTAGAGCTAATCAAGGATTACGATTATGAGATTCTTTATCATCCAGGGAAAGCCAAAATGGTGGCTAATGCCCTTAGTATAAAGGAGAGACTCGAGATGAAAATGTCTTTGGGAGAGTTGATAAGAGATTTTGAGAAAATGGAAATAGAAGTGAAGGTAACCGGAGCGGGTACCGAAACGCTGTTTGAGATTGCAATACAGCCCGAATTATCGAAAAAGATCATATTGTGCCAAGAAAAAGTGATGAATGAAGGCAGAGAGTCAATGACCGGAGAAGAGATTAATACCAAGAAAGATGATAAGGGAATAACGAGGTATTCTTACAGAATTTGGGTTCCAAATGTTTAAGAGCTTAAGGACTGGATCTTAGATGAAATCCATAGCTCGAGGAATAAGATTTAGGGCAAACCCCGAATGTGATAGTTAGGGAGGTTGCCATTAAGAAAGAAGGAGCCCATAACATAATGAAGTAGAAAACAAGGATTTTAACGTATAAGATAACCCCAAGTATGGGAGAAGGATGAAACATTTCATACTAAGGAAACAGAAAGTCGAGTAAGGAAAGGAGACCCGAGATGGTACTCCTATATGGCAATTCATGGACTGTCTAAAAAGAACTTAGACTATTATCCCCAACCACCACCCTGAGGAGACAGTGCGGTGGGAAATTCTTTCAGGACCTTTAAGTCGCTAAGCTCTCAGAGTTCCAAGGAACAAGCGAACCCAGTAGAGGCGAGAGCCTGGCTAAAGGAAATATAGGAATCATTTGAGATTCTAAATGATGGACGAATCTCAAAAGACTGTTTTTGTCACTTACCCTCCTAAGAGAGAGGCCACCCGCTGGTGAAAGACCAAGAAAGGCACGGAGCCAGAGGTTAGAATAAACTGATTGAAGTTCAGTCAATTGTTTTCGGGAAAGTAATTCCCAAGGTTATGGAGATAGTGTAAAAGCTTTAGAGCCAGAACAAAGGCGGACGAGTATGATGAATTATGAAGCTAAGTTGTAAAAGTTGTCAAGATTCGTTCTGATGACAAGAATCCCAGAACGACGTGATGTTTGAAGTCAATGAGTAGTGAGTTCATGAAATGATTGTAATAGAAAAGAAAATAAAAAGAAACTGAAGTGGAAAGGAAAATAAAGATAATAGAGTTTGAGGAATGATAAGGGAGTTGGGTATGAGGAAACCCTAAAGACTCGTAGTAATAGAAATAGAAAAGTATGTATTCGTCAGGATGAGGGTGATTCACCATAAGTTAAAGTTGATGGTTGAAGGCATAAGAGATACATATATTTTATCCCCTGTAAGTTGGGAGGATTCGAGGAAACCTTGAGATAGTTCGAAGGATAAATAATGAGACGCGGATAGACTGAGGGGACAAGAAAGTAAAAAATTAGGAAAATTGGATGAAGGAAGTGACCTTCAAGAATGTGAAGTGTAAGACCGGTGGCATGATACCCAGAAAGGGAGACGCCAGGTATGAAAGATATCCCAACATTGAGATGACTATTAAGATAAACAACAAAAGTAAATGAGGAATTATTAAGAAGAAGTTCACATTGAACACGACCAATATCTTCTAGAACATCCCTGTTGTCATCACCAAATTAGGAAAGAAAAGCGGGTAACCATTGTTATCTTTTGAAGGCCATATGGGTTGACCTCAGTTTGAATAAGGATGCTATTGTGAAATTGGTATAGACTATCTGGGTGGGAATGATTGAATAAGATAATCTATCAAGGATATATGACTTGATTTATCCATGGAAGGATGCAAGTACCTTTTTAAAGGTGGAATTAAGGATATAACTTCGATAACTTGAGATGAACCATAGGGGAATGCATGAAGGTTGGCATTTCACCCTTAATAGGGACAATATGAGTTTTGACAGTATGAATTGGAAAGGATTAAGGTAACAACAACCTTTAAGGATCAGTGGAGAAATTTTCCAGAAGTGTATAAACAATGGTTCTAGTATTAGTAAATGATATTTTGATATGCCCTGTATCTAGGGAATACAAGAGGAACGATTTAAGGATAACCTTAGATGTTTTATAAGGAGAAAGGTAATATTCGAAGTTCTCAAGAATAGAAATTTGATAAAGGAAAAATGGCGTAATTATAATAATGCCAGGTGGGCACGTGTTAAACCATAAGAAGTATAGATTCAACCAATGAAGATCAGAATTGTTAAAGCAAGAATGGCCCAAGATAAAAGACGTCATAAGTACGATCGAGAGTCAGCCATGATAATGTTTACATTTAAAGACTAAGGCAGTGACTTATGGAAAAATGGTGATTTTTTTATCACAAGGACTTAAGAAAAGCATTTTCACATAAGCAGTGATTTGAAATAAGGTAGAAAATTTAGTGAAGGTGGTTAAAATGACATTGATTGTAAGGAAATATTACTATCAGGAAAGGCCAAAGAGGTGGCCGACACTTTAAGTGTAAGAAGACAATTATCGGTGCTCGTGCCAGAGGAATACAGTGATAATGGTTAAAGCCTTGAAGATTGTATTATGGTTTGAAAGATTGACATTCCATCTGATGATTGTGCGATACTCAACCGTGATAGTAGTTTGGTAAAGATTTAATTTATGAAATCGCCGTGAGCGGGCTATCTATCTTATAAGGTCATATCTTGAGATAAGCCAGGACCATGTTACGAAAGGACTAAATGAACCTTTGAGCTTCATGTCTCCTACTAAAGACATATGGTTAATAATGGTATTAACCTGCTATCGTTGCTTTTATTGAAACTCTTTGCAATTTTATCAGCTTCATGTCATATGTACGCCAAGTTCAGGAGTGTTCTTCATGAATCATGGAATGGTGATTATGTTGCCTCCTTAGAAGAATTCGATACGACATGTATGGACTCCGTATGGTTAGATATTAAGATTTCATAGAAAATGAATGACTACAGTAGGTCAGTGGTGGACCATAGTAATGCAGGAATGATTCTGCGAGTAATGAGCCGATTACTTACAACCGTGAGAGTTGTATTGGAATGGATGTTGAGAGTAAGTACCACTAATCGGGTCGTGGTGGTGTATAAGTTATCATTGATAGGCTAATTAAGTCGATTTTCTAGCTATTGAATACTTATTCCTTCTCTTGAATAGAGAGTCGTATTACTATACGAGGAAGGTTGCAGTGCAAGCATAGAATTCTAGTAACAATGATGTTTAGAATGAAATCCCTTATTCGAGTTTCGATGTCGAGGGAGTTTCAAAAGTGAGTGTTTATGAGCTCGAGCAAGAGCATGGATCCATGGAATGATGGACGGAATAGTAAATATTCTGGCACGTGAAATGCGATGCTATAATACTTGATGTTGATATATATACACATATGTTTTGTTCTCCTATGACAAACCTCTATAGTTCAGAGGTAGATTCCAAGCCAGATATTTGTGGCAGTATTTTTTTCATATACAATTCTCTTCTATTCGTTCCTTTCTCTCCTTTTTATTTTGTATAAGCTGAGAAGAACAACCCTTCCAGAAGGGGAGGTATTGCCGAATGACTATCTATCTGTGTGATAGAAGCCTAGTAGGATACCACATGTTGTTTAATTGCTTGTCAAGTACTAAAGGCTGGACACCTTCTGTACTAACTGTGCAATAGAACAAGTGTTCATGATCATAGTGATCTCTCAATAAAATCTTTTACTTCTATACGATAGATCAAGTTTTCGAAGATGGAGGCAGCTAGAAATGAAGTGGTACCAAGTATGGTGGTATTCCGATTCTAATGCGTTCGTGATACTAAGGTTGACGTGGTTATTAAAAGGTTATAGAACGCTAACGAGCAAAAGTATAACCAGTATAATATTATGAACGGGAAAATATTAAGAAGCAAAAGCTATAATGCTAGAAGCTATAATGAGGGTCTGTGTAATAGACTTGAAAGAATTTGGAATGATCACTTAACGTGGATTGAGTTTTCTTACGATAATAGATCGTATGTCAGTATCGAGATATCACCTTATGAGATCCTTGAGGGAAGACAATGTCGATAACCCTTATGTTAGGATGAAGTTGTAGAGCGCAAGATGCTCGGACCCGCAGTAGTCCAAAGGACCAAGGATATAATAGATCTAATCATAGGACGGCTGGTAGTAGCCCAAGATGGACATAAGGAGTATGCTGATTTAACACAAAAGGACAAAGCATAGGAAGTAGGGGACCTAGTGTTGTTATAGGTATTCCCTTGGAAAGGATGGATGAGGTTCCAAAAGAAAGGAAAGCTAAGCTTACGAATTGTTGGACCCTTTGAGGTATTAAAACGTATTGGGAAGTTAGCATAGGAGCTATCCCTACCCCCGAATATGTAGCAAGTTCATAATGTGTTCCACGTATCAATGTTAAGGAAGTATAATTCTGATGCCAGACAAATAGGGGCATATGAGCGCATAGGCAAGCAACCAGACGTAACCTATATGGAGCAACCAGAAAGGGTTATAGATCGAAAAGGAACAAGTGCTTAGGAGAAAGGAACAAATGCTTGTCAGGATTTTGTGGCAGAACCACAATGCGGGAAAATTGACTTGAGAGATAGAAGGCACAATGCTAGAAAAGCATCCCCAATTGTTTTCTATCTGATTCCGGGACGGAATCCTTTTAAGGAGGGGAGACTGTAATAACCCCAAAAATTTTAAACTTTTTGTAACCCTTATGAATAGTGATTTTGCATATTATGATGAATAAGAAAACTTTTCATGCCACACTTTGTAGAGGTTCTTTTATTGTTATTCTGAGATCTTATTAGTACACTATATGGTATATAAGTGTAAGTAAAGATCGTCAGAATCCAAATTCGAACACTTTGATTTTTCCCGAAAATCCACCAGATACCGAAAGAATTGAGTATAAGGTAACAGGATAAAAAGGATTTAAATTCAAGGATTATAAGAGAGGATCATAAAAAAGAATATAATTTATTGAGAAAGGTTAAGGGAACCCAAGTAATAAGATCCCGGGTATGATCCCTCAAACGATAAACGAGAACGAAAGTTAAGCGAACCGTATAACAGATCAGCGATCATTAGCCAAGTAATTAAGAGTTAATCAAAGGGGTTAGTGGAGGATGATGTCATCACACCAACAAGAGGAGGACAAGTGTAACAAGATGACATAAGTATATGACATAAGCATGACCAAATGGGAAGGGTTTATTAATTGATTGTGAGCCACACAATTTTTACCATGGTAAGAGGTTAATTAACAAACAAAAAGGAAACAACCAAGCAAACACATTCATTTCTCTTCCCCCATATCCTTGCTCACGGTTTTTTGAAGAAAAACAAGAAGAAAAATTTCCAAACCCAAGCTCCACTCAATCATAATTCAAGAGGTTTGTTTCTTTGGATCCTATATTTCATAACTAAGAAGAGCAAGTTGTTTGACTGCTTGAATCAAAGGTTTTATATCTCAAACAAATAATTTTAGTTTAGGGTGAATAGTAACTTTCAAGAACAAATTTTTGATTCTTGATTTTATTTGTAAGGTCAAGGTAGCTTAAGCATAGATAAAGGCTTCCATGGGCATTCCAAGGATCTTTCATTGATTAAAAGCTTCAAGGAAGGTATGAAACTTCAAACCCTAGTTTTACTTTGAATATTTAGGAGTGGTTTTAATTAATATAGTTCATGAGAAGCATGATGCTTGTGTGTTTAAAGTTTGGTTGGGTTTGTAGTGATTTGAATGATTGAATCTTGTTTATAGTTAATGAAACTTAAGTATATTTAGTAGTTCATATTTGTGGTTGAATAAATTGGAAAATCTTGAGGATATGGACTGATGTATTAAGGTTTGGATGAAGTTTGGTTGTATTGGTGGTTATGGGTTGATTTGTGGTTGATTTGTGGATGATTGGAGTAGTTAAACTTTGGTAATCGCGTAAACATAGCCGTCATAATGCCCGATTTACCTTAGACTGCTTTTGTTCTTAACATCAGGACCCGTGAACTCACTGTTAGGTTTTTACCATTTCCATGATTAGATAGTTCATTTTACGAGCTTCGTTTTGATATGTGGTTCGCTTGAATCCGATGTGTGATTTAGGAGAAACGACCATTTTAAGTAACGGCGTTTCGCGAAAGAACGATTACCCCTTGCCTTACTTTGAAACCTTGGTTAATGTCCTTAGATGACTAATTGGAGTATGAAACAATTATGTAAAGTGGATTAGGCAGTTGGTAGGGTACTTGCGAAAGAATCGCCTTAAAATTCTTGATGGTTAATTTATTAAAAATGGTGGAGCCGAGGGTACTCAAATGACTAATGTGATTTGTTAAGCGTAGAAATGATCATAAGCGAACGTTAGGGTTCAATTGGTTAAAGTCTAGTTTCTTAAGCGACCGGGGTTTAATTCGGACTTATATTGTTGTTCATAGGTTATCGGACCCACTCTAAGCTTAAGTCTATCCAGGAACACTCAAGCAAGTTTTCTATCTGTTATACTGTTGTTGTGATGTATATATGTATATGCATTATCTTGTGATAGATGCATGATGGTTATTAGCAAATTTTGCGATATATTGGAGCATGCTGATATGGTTTATATGCATGCCTGTTTCATAATCTTGATATCTAATTGTTGATTCAAATGCTTATAAGTTTCATAATACCTATGCTAGAGATAAGCAGTAGTTGCGTATACCCTTAGTATAGGGGACCCAAAGATGAACATTTTCTAAACCGGGAGTCGATGTTCCCGAGTATATTATATATATATATATATTTATGATATATAGATATAGTTTTCAAAACTATTAATCGAATAAGGTTTATTCGATAACTTTATTTTAATTAATGAATATTATTTTGAATATTCATTCGAGGACTTATGACTCCGTTTATTTTATTTAATGAATATTATTGTGAATATTCATTCGAGGACTTAAGACTCCGTTTATTTTATTTAATGAATATTATTTTGAATATTCATTCGAGGGCTTATGACTCCGCTTCTTTTATTAAATAATATTCTTTATTTTATTAAAGAATAATGTTTCGATAATCAAACTTACTTTCGATTATTCAAATAAAGATCGTACTTTCGTATAAGTATATCTTTGGTTATTTATTATTCATTTCAAGTATGAGTTTTAAAACTTCTGCTTCAATTATTTTTATAAAGATTATCCTTATGGGAATATTATTTAATTAATAATATTCAGATATTTTCTCATATATCGGGACTGATTTATTTCATTAAATCAGCATTACTCTAAACATTTTTAAAATATTTTCGATTCTTCAAAATGATTTTTAAAAGTTAGAGTGGATCCCAAAACTCATTTTCAAATTTAAGATCTTCCTTTCGAAGGGGATTTAAATACTCGCTCAAAACCTGAGGGATCCACCTCTGTGGTGTATTTTATATTCGCAACAAGGTTGCTATTTTGAGAAAACATTTTGATTACTTGCCCAACGTTCGGGAAGTAAGTCCATCTATTTGAGTCGGCATAAGCAACATGGGATCAGTGGGCGTCCATGAAAGTGTAAGTGGTTCAGTGGGAGTCTATCAATGCGAAAGTGGCTGAGTGGCAGTCTAACATAAGGCCCTAATGTGGCCAGGGTGATGACCAGTGGGGGATTCATCCATCTACTATTAGAAAAGGTGACTTAATTGGTATCTTTGCCTAATCAGCAAGATATCAGGTTTATGCCAAAATTCTATTTTTCCAAATTCATTGGATATTGCAACTCTGTTTATAATTTTCATAACAGAGGTTTTCAAGGAGTGTATGAAATGTATATATATATAGGTGTATATATATATCGGGACTTAATGAAGTATCTCGTAACTTCATTATTTATAATGATATTTCAAAGATTGAATCTATCCAAGTCTTTTCTTGTAGTCTCATCTATGTGATGAACTTTTGAAACTGATTATACCTTGAACGGTGGTAGTTCAAGTAGTATTCGGAAAAGATATAAGTATATTGGAGTATCTTGTAACTTCATCTTTTCAACTTATACCTGGTTAATGATTATCTTATGCATGACAAAGATTTTCACAAAAACGTTGAGATAAGGTTAGATATATGAGATCACCTTGCAACGATATTTTTATATAGTTATAAACCGGAACTCTGTTTATATTATGCATGGAAGAGGACTTCCAAGATTTTGAAAAGTATATATACATATATACTGAATATTTTGCGACTTGGTCGCGATAAGATATCAAACTTGGTTCATTTTTACTTGACCAAGACTTTCATGAGTACTACGAGGATGCTCACATATTGTAAATCATTACACATATTATTTTGGCGGGCTTGTTGCTCACCCTTGCTTTCTTCTTTCATCACACAACAACAGATAGACAAGATGAACAGGACCAAGCTCCCAATTCGTGAGCGGATAGGAAACGTTCCGCAGTTTCCTGTAGGCGTTGATGCCGTTGTAGCTGAGATAGGAACTACCAATAGGCTAGGCTTTCAACTTTTGATGTACCAGACTTATGTATACTTATGAATTATAATAATGGCAAAGAATATGTAAATTTATTCAGAAACCCTTTTAAGGTGTAATGGTTTATAATTGTGGAATAAAATGACTTGTGTTAGTTTTGGATATTCATCTCTGAGACTATAACTTGTGGTGTGTGTGTATAGTGGGGTCACAGTACGCAGTAGTTGGTTGATTATTAAGATTACATATTATTTAGGGAAAAGAAACACGTGACAACCCGGATCCCCGACCCCGGATTTGGGGGTGTTACAGATATGACCTATGCGTACTACTATAGAAATATCTTCACTGCACTACCCTAGGTTCCTTGTGTATAAGCATTAGCAATCTCACAGTATTGAGTGATGTCCTACAAACATGTATCATGTATGGGCATAAGCTCTTTGTAATCACAGAATAAGTTATAAAGGGATATTAGATATTTGAGCAGATATGCAAATTTTGTAGTTTTTTATACGAAGGAAAGAGAAATACAACTTAAACACATAAGATATGTGCCAATAAAGAAGCTTCTATATTGCTGACATGCTAGAGGATTTTCATTACCCGCAGTAGCTTCAATGTCATTTTGGATACCTATTTAAAGAAACTATATCAAGCACATAAATGTGCAGGACTACATTAAGTTAATCATATCCGGACCATTAATTTTTTTAAAGTTAGTGCTCAAAATAATTTTTATGTCACAGATTATTTAACAACAGGATGATAAGTACCTGCAAAGGACGACTAATTTTACAGTTTTCTTGTGTAATGAAGTTCCATTTAATTTTTATTTACAAATAATAAAAAATAATGTAAGCTTATCATGCTCTGTAACTTCTGGGAAGCTAACGTAAAAGATGTTTGATATAGAGTTTACCTTCCTCCTCTTCAACTGGAAGACCCCACTAATACAACTAAAAAAAGGAAAGGCATAAATATCATCTTACCTATTACTGGATAATACTTTTTAGAAAACAGTACATGTACTACTAACAATAATTTAAATAGATCGTTCAAAACACAATGTAACATTTTGATTTTTAATGCATCACGTAATATTTGTATTAAGTACCTAATTTAATGAACTTGGGGGTTGTTTTAAAATGAGGTTTAGTTGTACTTTTGGAGATAGTATACTGATGCAACTTGGTATTATGTTGTCAGTTCATGGAGTTTTTTGTCCAAAATATATCATTTGTTCTTTTCATTGAGTATTATCCGAATCTTGCACCACTATTGTCTGCATTTACAGGTAACCACACATTAGTGCATCCGAATAGGAATATGAAGCAAAGATCATACAAATACCTGGGAGAGGAGCAGAATTGAGATGCTCAGCTAAGAACGGTCGTGCGACGACCCCACAGTATGGCCTGTTGCTAGTTTTTTGATCTCCAAAGCATGATGATTGAAGAACCCTGATTTAAGAATATAATCATACACAAAACTCTTCTCTGGTTTGACAGAAACTCGACACTATACACCTGGAGCACTGGATCATCTTCGAAAAAACCCCCAATTTTAGCTGGGGCTACAATTCAATGGCAAAAATAGGATTGTAAGCGTTCAGACAATGTAATTCATGATGAGCGGGGTAATAACATATTTTCACAAGGATTAAATTGTCTCAGAAATTTAGGAGGGAAGAAATTGTCTCAAAAATTATTGGCCACTCGTTATATGTCGTACTCTCACCCACCTATAAACACTCTCCTGTTTTTACATGTTTTATACTCAAGATAACGCTAAATGTTAATATAGGCGACTTATACACTCTACACCGCAATGGACAACTTTTTGACACCCTTGCATTAAACTATATTCATTAAGTCATTCATTTGATAAAATCTCGGTGCAACCAAATTAGCTTTAGCAACCTTATAAAACATTTATATAAAAACTTACATGTTATGGGTAACCGAAATCCATATTCTACTTAGGAGTTACATGTACAGTATTATTCAAATTAATTTATACGATATTCAGAATATTACACAAAACTTTGAAAGTCTCACTTATCTATATTTATAAGTGCATAGACTAAATAGGGAGTCTGCAGCATCGGCTGGCCGACCTGTATCTTAAACATGTGCCTAGAACTCCTAACTTGATACATAGCAAACATCTAGCTCCTAAAATCATCTCAAAAGTATTTGCATTTTATCCCCGGTTATAACTCCTCTTTATTCAATTTCATGTCAATACTTCTCACATATAAGATGTTATACATATCCATGTATCAAATCACGTATCCATGTATCAAATCACGTAGATGTAGTAAATACACAATCAGCACAAAATAGATTAACTATGTAATCATCATTGTTTATCCACGTAAAATTTTGCACATGTTAAAGATAATCACTTTATAATCATGAATGGAAAATTAAGTCCAAGTACTCACTCAAGAGTCACATCATTTATAATATAAATGCCAAAATACTCGTACAGAGCAAATATCCAATTTGTACTCATATATAAATTAATATCCATATTTATAATCACCTCAAGAAGCAACTTATCTTGTCTTGTTACCATGTTCAAATCTTCACGTTAATCTTAAATCCAAAAAATATATTAGAGTAAGTCCATACACATCTGATAACTGATAATGTATATATATCCAAGAACCTAATGATGATTTAATATGCAAGTTACTATATCAATCAAAAGAATTATAATCAAAAGCTATTCGTCCATTAGTCTAACTTACATAGACATACGTGCTTCGAGTTTATTGATCAACCTAGTTTTGTAAATATTTAATCATTCACTCAGCTTTCTTTTGGTCCTAAAATTTTGTTCGTAGATTCTATACATATGCTAGTTTATTCATACCAAAATTTTAATGTTTAAATCCATATAAATCAATCCAAGTTACTGAACCAACTCAACCAAACAAAGCATTTCCGTTTCTAAAATTCTGGAAGTTTCGACATCCCTCACTCCGAGACCTTTAACCCTTGTTGTGTTGATCCAAGGCTTCAGATTCTTCTCCATCATTTACCCTTATTAATTAGGACTTGATTGTTGAGGCTCCACCCTCTTAATTGTCAAGTACTGTTTCTCCTCAAGAGTTCTTTTTCTGAGTAGATCACTCTTACAGTATATGCCACACCACTTTTGAGTGCCCTATTGAAAGCTATTCTTTTATTATACGCAAAGGTCCCCAGCAGTCTCATGATCAACTTTTAGATTCCTATTTGTTGAATACAGATATTGTAGCATCAAAGGAGCTAGTCTAACAGCCATGAACAATTTTTAATACACCATTCTTAGGAACCTGAGCTGACACCTAACTTATGTTTTATATTATTTACTATTATATACCGATATGTAGGCTAAAAGAAAAAAGGAAATCAAGTACAAATTCATAAACATAAACACACCACTATTTCAGCTCTAGCTAGGTAACAGTCATATATATGAGAAGAAGCGGACATGCTTACAAGAGTCTCTTTTCTTTTATCCGAAACTTGAGTGTTCATGTACCAAAATACCCACGCTGAAAACAACGTTCCAATTATTACCTATGCCATCAAACTATTCCTCCTCCAACTTTTTGAAACACATAAACAGGTTAACTTTAAACGTTATCATGCACCTAGGTAGTTATATGTAAAGATTTACATAATTCTATCCTTTATAGTTAGTATTGACTTCGTGGAAGCAATCATAGTCCTTAAACAAATTGTTTAAAAATCTATTAAACTTCATATATGGCAAAACAATTACATAGAATCAAAAGATTAGCAATTAGGCACATAATAATAACCAATTTCAAAAAATAAAAACTAATTTCAGCCTATACCCCCAAAATTAAGAAATTCAAATCACATAATCATAACTAATTTCAGCCAATAGGATTTTAATTCAGCAAACAGCAAGTGAAATCATCGATTACCTGACACGTCGGTGGTATTGATCTGTACATCCAAGTCTAACACGCAACTCTATGCCATCTGGAACTCGCAACCCTCGACTATTTATTCTTTAACCTTAGATTATTGATAGGCTGAATGATAATTGATGATTTTTTTTTCTCCAACCCCGAACATGGAAGCACGCTTTGAATCTTTTGCGATTCTATGAATGGAGAGTGTTTAGATAGTTCAGCTAACAGAAACCGGAAGGGCAAAGCAGGAAGGACATGACCGTCTTTTTACTATTTAATTGTCTCACCATTTTTATTAGAATTAATTGTCTCATGATTTTTTTTATTATTGCCCCCATGTTAATAAGATAGATAAGGGGATAAATATTGTTCCTCCTAAATCAAAGTTTAGGAACTGAACAATTAGATATAAACCACAGAACCCTTATTTTTATTGTGGTAGTATTTGGCGTTCTATTTATATATGTAAAGAATATCACAGTTTGTATTATGATTATTATGAACTTAAACCCTCTTTAAATAAAACAAAAGTTATTTCTGCATGTGTAACTCCTGATATTAAGAATGATAGGATAAACTCTTTTTTAAAGACTTCTTCTGCAAATGTTAACAAACTTAAAAGGCCAAAGGATCCAGGCAAGACTAGATCCTTAAAAACTCTGATTAATGGCTTATCTGATTGCAGGGCAACATGAAAATTCTTTAGTGTTGAAAAGTGGATGCTCTAGACATATGACTGGAAATAAGTCCCTGTTATCAAAGTTTAAGGAGAAGGTTGGCCCAAGTGTTTCTTATGGAGATGTCAATTTAGGAAAGACTTTGGGATATGTCAACATCAAACTTGGGAATGTCATAATTGAAAATGTAGCTCTTCTTGCAGGACTCAAGCATAATTTGATCAGTGTGAGTCAAATCTGTGACAAAGATTACCATTTGGATTTTTATGAAGAACATTGTGAAATTGTCAACAATTCATATGGCAATGTTGCAATGATTGGTTACAAACATGGAAACTTATATGAAATCAGGGTTTTCACAAATATTGATGGCGCTACAATTTGTCTGTTAAGTAGAGTAACTGTGGAAGATAGCGGGAACTGGGATATAATATTTTCTTACTGTTAATTTCAACAACATCAATGAACCTCTGAAGACAGATCTTGTGAGAGGATTGCCCAATGCAGTTTTTACTACTGATGGCCTATGTGATTCTTGGTAGATGGCCAAATTAAGGAAATTATCTTTCAAAGGTAAGACTGAATCCTCAATTCTTGAACCATATCATGTATTACATATTGATATTTTTTCTCTAGTATATGTAATGTATATCGCTTCTCGGAAACACCCATTGCTGACCACACTACGGCCAAGAAAAGATATGCACTTGTGATTGTTGATGAGTACACAAGATATACTTGAGTATATTTCTTGCATACAAAGGATGAGACTCCATAAATTCTTCTTAATCATGTGAGGCAACTTGAAGGATCATCACACAAAGTTAAGATAATTAGAAGTGACAATGGAACTGAGTTCAAGAACAACAAGTTGTGCAAGACATGCATGTACTATAACAAGACTAAGTCAAATTGATAGCCCTAAGTGAGTTGTATGATAATCTAAGTTTGCGTTTTGTATTGTATCACTTAAGTCTGAAAAAATGTAAATAGACTAGACTAGAGTATTTTTCTGTAAATAGTCCCAAGCCTAAGAATAAGCTTTGGAAGAAGATCATGAAGATCATGCCTCAGAGAAAGTGTAAAGAAGCTTGGAATTGAATAAATTTGTTTTTTGAAAAACATTCTAAGTCAAGAAGGCTACAAGTCACAGATTAAGTGTTATAGAGAAATCATTCGAGAACTCCAGAATGACTTATCGAGAAGTAAAGAAAAGATACTAGAGAACTAAAAGATATCGACAAGACAAATTGAAGACATGAAGATTGGAAATATCGACATGTCATTTCTTCACTAGAGAACTCTGAGATATCGATAGGTCAAAATATCACTAGAGATTTCTGAGATATCGATAAGTCAAAATATCACTAGAGATCTCTGAGATATCGATAAGTCAAAATATCATTAGAGATCTCTGAGATATAGATAAGTCAATTGGTCACTAGAGAACTCAGAGATATCGATAAGCCAAAATGAAGACATGAAGATGAGAGATCTCGACAAGCCAAATTTTCTTATAGAGAACTCAGAGACTTCGATAAGTCAAACAACTATAGAGTAATTAGAGATCTCGATAAGCCATTATACTTATCGAGATGTCGAATTCTCTATATAACTAACTGGAGATCTCGATGTAAAGCTCAAGTACAGAATGCAGATCAGTTTAATATCCAAGATTATCAATCAACAAACAAATCAATCACTGATTTGAAAAGTCTACAAAAGCAGCTTGAAGAGTACAAGATCAAAGGCCAAGATTAACTGACAAAGTAAATTCACAGACATGCACGATTTGCAAAGATACACTAAGCCATAAATAGAAAGTTTTAGTTAACTTATAGTAGGGTTTAGTACATGCTTTTGCATGTTGTGTAAAACCAGTGTTTACTGTCCTATAAAGTAAACACTGGATGCTTTATTTTTAAAAAGTAACAAATAGATCTGAAATATCTTGTAACTCTCAAGAGAGAAGCTAAGTTCTTAACATACTAAGAACCCAAAAATTTGTAGAAAAACACTAACTTGATTTTAATATAAAATTAAGTGAGTTTTGAAAGATAAGTGTATTTATGTGCATGTTTTAATTATCATGTTAAAACCTATTATCTCTATAATAAAGATTACTTTGTTCACCTTTCTTAAAAGTTCAAAAAGCCATTAAAATTGTTTAAAACACATTCACCCTCCATGTATTGTATTCATTACCCAACAAGTGGTATCAGAGCAAAATCTGAAAGCAAAAAGATTAAAGATCTTTGAAGAATGAATACACAGAAACTTAGCAGTATCAAAATCCCCACCTTTGGCAGATCTAACTATACATTATGGAAAAAAAAAATGTTATTTTCCATTATGATGGCCAATCCATTATACATTCAGATCCTCAAGAATGGGCCTTTCATTTCTATGCTAAGAGTTGAGGAATCTACAGATTGGGACATGGTCATTTCAGCACATTATGCTCCTAAAGATCCCTCATAATACACTGAACCTGAAAAAGAAAAAGTCTCTTTGGACAGTGGCTTGCAGCTGATCTTGATTGAGTCACTTGATAATGTAATGTACAATAACATTGTTAACTGTGATACAACCAAACAAATCTGGGAGAAAATAGAAATCTTAAGTGAAGGAACAGAGGAGGTTAGGTCAAACCAAATGAGGATTCTTGTTTCTCAGTATGAAGGGTTTATGGCTAAACCAAAAGAAGGAATCATTGAAGTTTTTAAAAGGTTCAATAAATTGATAAATGACTTTGCAGCTTCATGATAAATATTATGAAGTTGAGGAGGTTAACCTAAAGTTTCTGCTAGCTCTTCCTGACCATCTTGAACAAAAAATATCAGCTATTTGAGAAGGAAGAGATTTGAGCAGAATAAGTTTGGAAGTTCTATATGGAATCTTGAAAACTTATGAACTTGAAATGATGCAAAGAAAGTCATTGAAAGCACACCCATGGTCATGTTGTTGATGGTTCAAGTGCCTTAATTTTAAATGACAGAGAAGAAAGTGAAGATGAGCAAGATGATCAAGTTTCAGTTGTTCCATCTATAGAACAAAAGAACAAAGGACCTCAGAAGCAAGTTGTGTTGGAACTAGAGGAAGATGAATATTATACCTTGGATGAGCTGGATGAAATGGACCAATCCATGGATTACTTGGCTAGGAAGTTCTCCAACATAAAAGTCAAGAAGCCAAGGTTTTTCAAAGGCAAGGGACAATCTTCCAACAGCAACAATTGGAAACCAAAAACTCAGTACAATTCAGTTAGCAAAGGTGGCTACAAAACAGGATCTGTGGACAGATCAAAGAAAAGGTGCTTCAACTATGATGAGTTGGGTCACTTTGCCACTGAATGCAGAAAGCCTAAAAAGGTGAAGAAAGACAAGGCATATCTTGAACTAGAAGAAAAGTATGAAGGTCTCTTGAAGAAGCAGTCTGGAAAAGCTTATATTGCAGAAGGAAAGATTTGGGATGACACTGATGTTGATGATGAGGATGAAGAAGTTGGAAATTATGCACTCATGGCTTTTAATCAAGGAGAAGCATCTACTTCAAAATCAAAGGTACCAACTCTAACCACTATTGATTTAAATGCTAGTCAATATAAGGAAACTGTGGAAAAGATGAGTGTGGAGATGTTTAATATACACACTAGCTTAGTGGCATCTACTGAGGAAGTCAGTAGACTAACAAAAGCTAATGAGAAGCTTGAGAGTGAGAAGCAAAAGATGGATCTACTGCTTGAGCTTGAGTCAGTCAAGCAAAAAATGAATACTTCAAAAATAAGCTGAAGTGTGCCAATGAGATTAAAGCTGTGTTAAGAGAGAAGATTGAAAATAATGAAGTTAAGTTGAAATCTTTCAGGAATACATTTGAGTTGTTTGGGTAGTACCATGAGAAGAAAAATCCATGTGCTAATATAGTCATTGGTCTTGATTATGATTCTTTGAACAACAAGAAGAAAGATATAGGTGGCAAAGGAAAAACAACAGAAAATGAAGATGTTCTAACTATGCTGAAAAAGGTAGGTTCACCTATGTTCAAAGCATGTGAAGTAGATTTCAGTGAAGAAGAGTTGATCATAAAGCAAAAAATTGTTGATGAGGACAATGAGAAGAAAAATGCAGAAACAACTCCATCTTCCAAAACTGAAAAGAAGCCCATGGCCAACCAAGATTCCAAGACACCTGTCATGGAAATGAAAACTGAAGATGCAAGAAAGAAAAAGAAGAATAGAAATGGAAAGATTGGGATAAACAAGAGCAATAATTTTGCTTATATTGCAGATGCTCCAAGAAAACAATGTCAAAAATGTGGCTCTGTGAATCATCTAACTCACCTTTGTAAAAAGGTTGTTAACAAGCCAGTAGAAGGAGCATGCAAGTACAATGTAGCAAATGCAAATGATCCCTACTCATTTTGTGACAAGTTTGATGGCATCCCTTGCAACTTGAAAGTAATGAAATATTGACACAAGCTGAGAGTAGACCTCAGGGAAGTAAGTCTACATCAAAAAGGGAAAATGCACAATAGTCAATAAATTCTATCTTATCTGAAACAACTCATTCTGATTCTGCTCACTCTGTTAACAAGAAGAAAGTACCCAACACTACTTAGGTTGCTAAACACACTTAAACTCATTATGTGCATGACAAAAAGAAGAAAGTCATATGGATCATAGATAGTGGATGCTCAAGACATATGACAGGTGATATGGCCCTGCTATCACAGTTTGAGGAAAATGCTGGCCCATTAGTGATTTTTGGAGACAACAGCTAAGGTTTCATAATGGGATATGGCAAATTGATTTCTGGAAATATTGTCATTGAAGATGTAGCACTGGTAACTGGTCTTAAGGTAAATCTTCTCAGTGTCATCCAATTTGCAGATAAAGGTTTCAAGGTTTTATTTAACACAGAAGAATGCACTTTTATCAGTAAGAAAACTGCTGAAGTTGCTCTGAAAGGAGCAAGGAAAGGAAGCTTATTTGTTGCAGACTTGGACTCAGCAAATGAGGATGGAATATGTTGCTTCTACACCAAGGCATCTGTAGAGCAAAGCAAAGTATGGCATAAGAAGTTGTCTTATTTAAATTTCAAAGCAATCAACACTCTAGTTAAAAAGGAGCTTGTGAGAGACATGCCTTATCTGGAATTTGCTCAATGTGAAGCTTGTGATGCTTGTCAAAAAGGAAAAATAAAAAGACCAAGTCACAAAAGTAAAACCGTGAATTCTATAAGTGCACCTTTGCAACTTATTCACATGGACTTATTTGGACCAGTTAATGTCCAGTCAGTTTCAAGAAAAAGATATGCACTGGTGATGGTGGATGACTACTCAAGATATACATGGGTAGAATTTATGCACTCTAAAGATGAGAATCCACACATCATAATTGAGCATATTAAGAAGATTGAGAAGCAGGCTGAAGATCAGAATTGTGTGAAAAGATTGAGGAGTGATAATGGAACAAAATTCAGAAATGCAACATTAACTGAATTCTGCAAAGGCAAGGGCATTGTTCAAGAATTCTCAGCTGCTAGAACACCTCAACAAAATGGGGTAGTTGAGAGAAAGAACAAAATACTAGTAAAGGCTGCTAAAACAATGCAGCAAGATGCAAAGTTGCCAACTAGTTTTTGGGAAGAAGCTGTTAACACTGCATGCTATACTCAAATAGATATCTCATTAACAAGAATCTTGTCAAATCACTCAACTCAATCTTTTCTAAAAGGAAGCATACTGTAAAGCATCTTCATGTGTTTGGAAGCAAGTGCTATGTTTTGAAGGATAACTCTGAATATGTGGGAAACTTTGACTCCAAAGTCTTTGAGGCAATTTTTCTGGCATATTTATTGGAAAGAACTGCATACAAATTCTATGTGATTGAACAAAAGAAGATCATGGAAAGCACAAATGTTATTTTTGATGAGAACAAATGTCCAGGCTTAGATTGCCTTGATGAAAATGAAGCAGAATTTCTTAAGTTTAAAAATCTCAACATTGATTGTGATGCTGATGATGAAATTGAAGTCAACACAAATCACAGAATAGATGAAGAGTCAATTGAACAAGTGAATAATGAGAGTGGAATCTCATCTCATGGACCTAAATTTGATAGCACAAACTCAGGGGGAGAATGAGGAGAAAATTTTGGAAGTCATGCACAAGTCAACAAACTCACACAGGGAAATGTGATAGGAGTCACAATGCAGATGCAATTATAGGTGATCCCAATGCTGGAGTGAGGTCTAGGAGTACAACTACTAATGAATGTCTTCATGCATATTTTCTGTCACAAGTTAAGCCAAAGAAAACTAAAGAAGCCTTTTTTGATCCTGAATGGATATCTGCTATGCAAGAAGAGCCAAATTAGTTTGAGAGAAACAAAGTATGTAAATTGGTTCCTGCACCAAAGAACAGAAGTATTATTGGAACAAAATGGATGAAAATGGAATAGTCACCAGAAACAAAGCGAGGTTGGTAGCAAAAGGCTTCTCATAGAAAAAAAGAATTGATTATGATGAAACTTTTGCTCCAGTTGCAAGACTTTAAGGAATAAGGATTTTTCTTGCATTTGCTGCACAATAAAATTTAAGGTATATCAAATGGATGTGAATAGTGCATTCCTCAATGGTGAGTAGGAAGAAGAAGTATATGTACAACAACCACCTGGCTTTGAAGATCCAGAATTTCCAAATTTTGTATATAAGCTACTCAAGGCTCTTTATGGACTTAAACAAGCACCTAGAGTTTGGTATGATACACTATCAGAATTTTAATTAAGCATGGATTCACTAGAGGCACTATTAATAAAACTCTATTCTACAAGAAGCATGGTGATGACATGATCCTAGTTCAGATCTATGTGGATGATATTATCTTTGGTTCTACTAATGAAAAGCTTTGTCAAAGGTTCTCTAACCTTATGCAGAGTGAATATGAAATGAGTATGATGGGGTAACTAAGTTATTTTCTTGGACTTCAAGTCAGTCAAGGAAGTGATGGAATCTTCATCAGCCAAACTAAGTATGTCAAAGATTTATTAAAAATGTTTGGTATGGTTGATTGTTCACCTGCATCTATACCTATGTCTACAGCTACAAAGTTGGATGAAGATAAAAAGGGCAAGATTGTAGACATTTTAAGCTATAGAGAAATGATTGGATTATTGCTTTACTTAACTGCAAGTAGACCAGACATCTTGTTTGCAACAATTCTGTGTGTAAGATTTCAAGCCAATCCAAAAGAATCACATTTGATGGTTGTGAAGAGGATTTTCAGATACTTAAAGTGGACTCCAAACTTGGGATTATGGTATCCTAAGGGAACTGGTTTTGAAGATGTTGGATACACAGATTCAGATTTTTCTAGATGCAGGATTGATAAAAAGAGTACTAGCGGAAGCTCTCAGTTTCTTGGACAAAGACTTGTATCCTGATATAGCAAGAAACAACAAACTGTGTCAACTTCCACAGCTGAGGCTGAATACATAACTGCTGAAAGTTGATATTCTCAAGTACTTTGGATTACAAATCAACTAATGGACTATGGCCTAGTGTTACATAAAATTCCAATTATATGTGACAATACTAGTACTATAGCTATTGTGGCTAATCCAGTTAATCATTATAGAACAAATCACATTGATGTTAGGTACCATTTTACTAGAGAACATGCTATAAATGGTACCATTGAGCTCATTTTTGTTCTAACAAAAAAATAATTAGCTGATATTTTTACTAAACCTTTAGATGAAGTAATTTTCACTAGACTAGTAGGTGAAATTTGAATGTTAAATTCTTCATCCTAAGTCAAGAACTTAGTTAATGTGTTCTAGTAGATTAATTTCTGTTAAATCAAAATTAATTTGATTTAATTGGAAATTAACTGGAATATGAATTATAAATATTTCAGAAATCTATGTATATTTATTTTTCAAAAATTAAAATTTTAGCTTGGAATTTTGTTTTAATTCTAAGTAAGCTGTCTAAATATTGATTTGCATTTTAATATGTAAAATTAGCACAAGGCAGAATCAAAGAGATAAAAAATATATAAAGAACTGAGTTCTCGATAAGTCTAACTGACTTATCGACAAGTCATTTTGAGACTTCTCGAGTGAGTTCTCGATATGTCAATTTTTTGACTTCTCGAGGGACTTCTCGATAAGCTTCATTATGACTTATCGATAAGTCATTGTAGAGTTCTCTATAAGTGTTAACTGATAGAGTTCTCTATAAACATAATTTTAGACTTATAAATAACTCAGAACTGAAATAATTTAATTCAATAAATTATTTTGGTAAAATAATTTTGGCAAAATTATTCTGATTTTGTTTTGATTTATTCAAATAGAAATTGGAAACAATTCAGTCTATTTTGGACAAACCGGGTATTTATTTGACATCTCGATAAGCTCATTTTTTTTGTTCTTTACAAAAATAAAATAAATGACTTATCGATATATTTTTCATTTTTCAAAATGACTTCTCGACAGACAAATTCCAAACGTCTATTTTTGAGTTCTCGACAAGTCATTTGCTTTTACTATAAATACTCAGACATCATGACATACATATACTTACGCCTTCGAGAACTCTAAGTGACCTAGCTTTTTCAATTCCAAACCGATTTCTCTTTCGTTTCAAACCCTTTCTCTCTAATTTCTTTTATCCATTAATCTTTACATACACAACAATGACATCAAACATTATTGTACCCTTCATCCCAAAGGAGACCAACTTCCTTGCATTCTTAGATGCCAATCAAGCTCCTGAAGCCTTCAAAAGCTTTGTCAAGTTCCTATTTGAAACTTACTTTATTGGAGCTCTTATAGCTAACCCAGTTCTCTATCTAGATGTATTGGGTGATTTCTGGAATACAGCTGTAGCTAGGACAGTTGTGCATGAAGACCAATCTTCAACTTTAGTGGTTAACTGTCAAATTAAAGGACAATAGGTTGAGATAACTGAAGCTGACATGAACCTAGCCTTGAACATTCCAACTGACAAGCTAGTAGAGATTCCTACTCAGGAGGAGCTATATGAATTCTTGGATTTTATCAACTACTCTGAGAAAATCAACTTGGCTAGCTTGAACAAGAAAAATCTAAGGAGGGAGTGGTCTTTTCTGTTTAATTCTGTGGTAAGGGCTTTCACATGCAGAAAATCAGGATTTGACAATATTTCTAGTGTTGTTCAGAAGCTGGTCTACTCAATGGCTCACAACAAACAGATTAATATAGGACACTATATTCTGGAGAAATTGAGCACCGGGCTCATCATGCCAGTAACTTCAAGCGGTAAAGAAATTTTCCTTCCTAGATTCATAAATTATGTCTGCTTTAAATCATAAAGTAAATGACATACATATGCTTGAAGGTGTAGATAGGCCATTAATAGGCAACTGTAAACAAGTGTCCAAAATCTTATTTGAATCACTTACTACTAAGAATAAGGTACAGGTGGGTCTTAGGTTAACACCTTTCATGATTGAAAGATTTAAGACATATCCTTACCCTATGCCTGACATGAGGACCAACGAAGTTCAACCTAGTGCAACAATGGTTCTTGAGCTTTTGGAAGCACAAACACAGGCACACCCACAGGGACCTTCCCATATTGAGCCTACTTCTTTAAAACCAATAGTTTCTAGGAATCCAACCACTTCATCCTCTCAAAAGGGTGAAGTGAGTAGAAAGAGGAGAAATGAGCTAACCCTTATTATATTGAATGAGAGTGGTGAGGAAAAACAACAACCTGAGTCACCTTTGGTCAAAAGAACAAAGAAACAAAAGAAAAATGAGTTGAGCACTCAAGGAACCTCTGTATCCTCTCAAAAGGATGTAGTTGTAAACAAGGGACTTGAACAGAATTTAGGGGCATCCTTTCAACAGGGTGTCTCTATTGAAAAGAGTATTCTCCCAAATGCACCTTGTACATAGTCTGCACCTGCACTTGACAAAATTCAAGTGTATGAAAGGAGAAACAAGGATGCCATATACCATGAGAGCACATCAATTGAAGTTCCCTCATCTATTCAAGGGGAACTTCCAACACTCACTACTGAACAACAAATCTTAATCTCTCAAATTTCTTCTTCACATACTGCACTTGAATCCAATCCTCAAGTGCAAACTCACTCAAGTGACATGGTTCAAGAAACCTTGCTCACCATCCAAACACCAATTTAGATGGTGAGAGGCTACTAGCTGGGGTAGACCTTGATGACATCATCACAAATATGGGGGATTCATCAGTTTTTACTGAAGACCCCATGGTGGTTGAACTTCACAGACTGTAAGGTTTGAGGGTAGTACTCCTGAAGGGGAGCTATCTAAATCCTCTCCAATTCAATTGGAGGTTCCCGTGCCAGGAAAAACTCCCCTCAAAACCCTAGCTGAAATTGCACTCACAATTGAAGCTAGGAGTATAATTTCCAATGACCTTGCTATGGGAGAGGCAAGTATATCACATTCATGTGACAGTGCTTTGCAAGAAGCACAAGGGTTTGAGGCTGGTGTACATGACATAACCTAGTCACCTCCCCTCCAATTCAATTGGAGGTCCCCACTACAAGTGGAGGACAACACCATGTCATAAACACAGTGCAAGCTGTGAGTCAAACCGTGACTGCTGTCATAGGTGGTTCTGTTACATTGTCACCTTCTCGCCCAACAAATCAACCCTGAACCTCTCAACCTCAACAACCCCATCTCATCTCCCAGTGGCTCCAAGAAACTGCAGATCAACCTTCAACCATTGAAGACCTTGTAGTTGACCAACTTGTAGGCCTTGCACAAATTTCTTAAGAGCTTCTCACATCCAACATATCAAATCAGGACTATCAAGCCATCATGCTTACCTACCAGAAAGATGTTGAATCCAATCAAGCCAAGATTGTTGATGAAGCTGGTCAGGATGCAAACTGTGATGTTTGGCGAGATAAAGAATTCTCTATTGAAATGGATGTTGTGCTAGCTAAATTCAGGGAGGAGTATATCACTATTCTGGGAAGCAATGTTAGATCTCTAACTCCTCAGGAAGTGTATGATGCCATCAATGATGTATACAAGGATCAAATCAAGGCTTTTCACAAATTTGTAAAAGCAATTCAAATTACATTAACTGGACATCAAGAAAAAATAATGAAGATGGTGAGGGAAAAGATGGATCAAATCATCCCTTCTCAAACTGAGATAGAAAACAAGTTTACAAACTTTGCTGATCAGATGTCAAGGTATGATCTAAGTGGAGTGGAAACAAGTGTCAAGAATCTCAAGTCCTCATTTGTGGCCCTGAATGAACAAGTTCAAAAACATATCACTCATTCTAATGATTCAAGACTGAAGCTGGATCAAATGCCCTCTAGCAGATACACACCTTCAGCCTTGCTCATGGATGAAATCAAGAAGGCTGTGCATGACACTTTTAGGATCTCTACTTCCTCCACATCTCAATCCTCATCCACAATACAAGTTCAAGAATTACCACAATAAATATCTTCTCTCCAATCTTCCAATGACTCATTGAGTGCACAAGTACAAGCTCTTACATCTTTGGTGCAGAGTCAACAGACAGACATCAAAACCCTGGTGGACTCTCACAATGTCACACCTCAACTTAACAATAGATATTATACAAATCATTACAATAGTTAACAAAAGGAATTAAATACATCCGGATCCAAGATCTTACAGTTTAGGGTTTGGAACAGCCCAATACTATTAACTATTGCAACCTAATTTTTAATATCGAGTCCTCACACAAAACGATCACTATTCTACCTGAGCTCGAACATACGAATCGGCATCACAAGTCTTACGCCCTGTTTGCTTGAATCTAACCATATCTGCTAGTTGTAATATCAGGGTGAAAGCAAGTAGTGAGCCAAATGCTCAAAAAGCGCTGTAATATACATAAACAAGAATGAAAGAAGAACAATGGAAATGAAAGATTCAACAATATAGTATCAAGAGATAAACTTTCAGGGTGATGGTATCTTTTCTTGTAATAAAATAATTCAAAACCATTTCTTTATCAAAAACCATTTTATGACGCTACGGATTACAGCCGGTGATCAGCCGCGAAGTAATCCCGAACCTCGTTGGGTTCTAGAACATTAATGGGATCCCTAGGAAACCTTTAAGCCTACAAATTAAGAGCGGAAAGGACTCGCGTCTCAGTCCAGATCCACTATTTAAAGAAATCACTTATCCCCCTTTGGAACTGAAAATCCACTTTTTAAGTTTTATTATAAAAATTGAATTGATGCCAAGTGACGGTTAAACTATTAAACAATGAACATCTTTATCAAGGGTTCTAGATCAACTTTGAAGCCATGATCAACTAGACTTATACCTAATCAAATGGAATCACAAAGTTTCTATTCACAAGGAATCTGACAATGAGGTTTCACAGGGTTATTGGATAGTATAAAGGAACTAAGTCATACAAGGTTCAAGGTAATGGTTCCAGATAAGACATAGGTATTATAATATAAAGAAGGTGAGCATCAGTTCAAAGTATAACAGGGTATCATGTTTTAGGGGTAAGAATAGGGTTATCAAGCAATCATGAACGACTTTAAGGAATAACTGACTTTTAGGTATCAAGATAAGGTTACTGAGTATAACTTGCACAGGGTTCAACATCACAATTACTTTGATATATTAGCATGGTATGACTTTTGAATTACTTGCATAAAAATCTTTAAGTAAAGTTAAACTACTTGCAATAAATACTTGAGGGTTCCTAGGACTTGCATATAATACGAAAGATAGATTTGAAACCACTTGGATCATATATATCAAGGTGAATTAGAATACTCGCATCATATATAAGAACTGGGTTATCACACACTTGCAGTGTAAACAAAAAGGTAGGTTGAAATACTTGCCTTGAGAAAGGCTTGACTTGACTGGCAGGTGGGAACAACTGGAGCTTCACTCGACTTTAATGGAAAGTTTACCCTCGTCTCGAGAGCCTACATAAAATAATAATAACCTCATTATTATATATACTCACTAACTCAACCTAATTATAAACCGAAATTACGCACATTGGCACTGAGGCCTATATACACATACACGCTTATAATTACCTTATACGCATAATAGTTCACATAGCCACATATGCTCACATAACACATTTAAGTACATAATAATATATCAACACACTATATTACATCACTAAGTTTGGATGATCTCACTCCAGTAACTCAAGTCACTTAGTCATGCTAAACTAGCCAAAACTCTTAATATCGACCTCATAACTCGAAGTGCCTTTTCTAAACCATCAAGTTCTTATGGACCCTGACTTAGGCCTTACACTCTACTGACCTTATACTATGTTACAACTATGATGATCAACCTAGGCCTCACTCATAAGTGCTCTAAAACTAAAGGTTAAGTGATTGTGCTCATTATATTGATTTCAGGTAGACATCAATGGGTTTTTGAGTACAATTGACACCCTTAAACTTCAAGTTTACCTCCCAAACTTTTACACTAGACTCTTCTTATCATAAGGAAACTCCCAAACCTGGTGTTGCTCAAGGACCTAGCTTGGGCCTACCTGGGCCTAAGCTTAAAGTTCAATGTTCCCCTGTTTTCAGGACAGAAAAGTGTCCTGATTTGCACAAACTTATGACACATGATTCCGACTCAATTCCTATAAAATATGGCTGAAAAAACTTCTTTGACACTCCCTATAACTAGGGAAAACCAGGGCCTAATGAGGGCCTACCCATGACATGGTCAAAACTCTCCATTTTTAAGTTGCAACAAAACTGTCCCCTACTGGACATATTTAATGTTTTCACTCGTGCACCTAACCAAACAACCTACAAACCTCTAATAAACCCCTGAAATCTAAAGTATATTCCTAGTGCTAGCTTCTGGTGACTTGGGCCTCAAAGTGCATTACAATGACATGGTCAAATCTCACTCTAAACCTCATGGAACCAAACTGAAATTCTGCAGAATCTAATGTAACCCTTTTCACCATGTTTCCCACTTGACAAACCAAACCAAACATCAACCAAAACTCAAACCAAACCCCAACCAAGGCAACCTACTGAACTAACACTCCCACACACAACATTGGCTTAGTGGAGATCATCCTTACCTAAGCTGCAATATAGCAAAATAAGAGTTAACACAATATATTAATTACAAGTCATCTCAAATTCGAAAGTAACACTTAAATCCTTCAAATATATACGAATCAAAAACACATAACAAGGAGCACAAATCATATTTGATATCTTAACTCAACTGAAATTAGAGATTATTAACAAAAAATCAAACCAAATGATCAAGAACTTTCGAAAATCATGAGTTGAACCTATGCATGCATGCTTTCGAATTTACAAGCCAAAAATAATATGCTTTCCAAAATAATTTCATAATAAAATCAACATGCAAGCCTAGCATTAACCAAAACTATGTGATCAATTTGCATGCAAAGAGTTTTATCAAGTTTTTATTTCCAAAACCAAGCTATTATCACATAAACATTCAAAAATCAACAAAGCAACTAAGAAACACCATTAAGAACCATTCATTCGGCTCCCTTATGGTCATGGCCGAATGAAATGGAAGGGAAATGACCATATAAGTAAGAGTTTCACTCTCATGACTTGGCATTCACCATTCCTTGTAGTTCTCTCATTAATACAACCTTAAATCAATGATGATCAAGATTATATTTTGAGTTCTAGTTAAAACTATGACATGCAAGATCAAAACATTAACTTTTCACCCTAAACTCTTTGGATTATTAAAGAACAAGATATGGGGAGTGAGATTACTTAAATGGAATATTGATGTTTGAATGAAAAATGAAGAAAAGGAGGGGTTGGGCTTCGGCTAAGGGAAAGGGCGAGAGGGGGAGTGGGGTTTACCGAGAGAGAGAGTGGAGTGGGAGGAGAGAATGAGGTGAGGGTGGAGTGTGAAGTGAAGTGAGATGATTATAACATCTTGTACTTGATTTTTATTGTTTTGATTTGACTAAAAGAAGTGAGTGGAATTGAGAATTGACAAGAGTAACCTTCAAGCAAACTTGTGCTATTTTGCATGCAAGGATAAGGTAGTAATTTGGCTAGTGAATTAATAGTTAGTGGGGTTGGAAATTCCAAGTTTATCCTTAACTTGTGTTTGGGAGCAAAATGCATGCATGGGAAAATAAGTAATTTGCAAATTAAAAATCAACTAATTTATATAAAACAATTTCTATAAATATAAATGCACCTCCATAAATCACAAAATATATGCCACAAAATAGCATATGATTTTAGAAATTTAATGATATAAAATTTGAAAATTTATTGTTAAAAGATTTTTAAAATCGATTTTTCATATAAAATGAAGTACTTTTGATTATCATTTAAAATACTAAATGATAAGATGTTTCTTTCAATTTTTTTTATATAAACTAATACATTTAACACTTAATTTATAGGCACTCAACATATAGATCATCCATATTTATAATTCTACGCAATTTAAATCTTAATTATAAACACACAATTATATATATAAGATTTAGAAATACCGGTCGTAACATCCTCTCCCCCTTAAAGGATTTTGTCCTCAGAATCTAGGAGAATAATTGAGGATACCGGCTACGCATATCTGAATCTAGTTCCCACGTTGACTCTTCAACCTTGGGATTCCTCCAAAGTACTCTTAACAACTTGACCAACTTATTTCTAAGACTCTTCTCTTTTCAGTCGAGTATTTTGACAGGTTGCTCCACAAATGACAGGTCTGCCTGAATCTCTATAGGTTCATACTCTATCACATGGTTAGCATCATGATTATACTTCTTAAGTAATGACACATGAAACACATTATGCACATGTTGATACTGAGGCGGCAAAGCTAATTCATAGGCCACGTTTCCCACTTGACTCAAAACTTCAAAAGGACTAATATATCTAGGCGCTAACTTCCCTTTCTTGCCAAATCTAGATAATCCTTTCCTCGGTGATACTTTCAGCAATACGGCTTCACCTACTTGGAATCTGATATTCTCCTGTACCGGGTCAACATACTTTTTTTTTCCTATCTTGAGCAACAAGTAATCTCTTCTGAATCAATTTGATTGTCTCATACATTTATTGCACCAATTCCGGGCCTAGAATCTTTCTTTCTCCCATTTCATCCCAACTGGTTGGTGATCTGCACTTCTGTCCATATAAAGCTTCGTATGGTGGCATGTAAATACTAGTGTGATAGCTGTTGTTATAGGAGAATTCTACCAATGGCAAGTGGTCGTACCAACGTCCTGCAAAATCAATCGCACAGCTACGTAACATGTGTTCAATTATTTGAATTATTTGCTCACTTTGACCATGAGTCTGCAGATGATATGCCGTACTCATGTTTAACTTTGTGCCAAGACTTTCTTGAAATTGATTCTAGAATCTCCAGTTAAATCATGGATCTCTGTCCGAAACTATTGATATAGGTACGCCATATCGTAATACAATTTCACGTACATACAGGTGGACCAATCTGTCCAATGAAGACCTCTCATTAATCGGAAGAAAATGTGCCGACTTCGTAAGGTGATCAACTATAAACCATATAGCGTCTTGTCCAGATTTCGTTCATGGTAATCCTACTATAAAGTCCATGGCAATGTTTTCCCACTTCCATTCTGGAATTTTTAAGGGCTAAATTAATCCACTTGGTCTTTGATGTTCTGCCTTCACTTTCTGACAAGTATAGCACTTTGCAACCCATTCTGCTACTTCTCACTTCATATTTGGCCACCAAAAGTTCTGCTTCAAGTCCTGGTACATCTTGGTGCTTCCCGGATGGATTGAAAATCTAGAATTGTGAGCTTCTTGCAGTATCTTATTCTTTAACTCAGTTACATGGGAATCCAAATTCTTGAAGAAAACCTTAGTATACCCTGTTCATCCCTTTGAGTACAAATCTCTTCTCCGGTTAGATGATTATTCTCTTACTACATCACTTCTTCCTGACATTTCTTTATCTTTTCCAATAATGTTGGCTGAAAAGTCATAGTATGATAAATCTCTTCAACTTTTCCGCATCCAAAAATTTCTAATTCAAATCTCCTAATTTCTTCAGATAATTCCTTTGGTATTGCTACCATATTCAACCTCTCATTCCTACTCAAAGCATCAGCTACCACGTTCACCTTTCCCGGATGATAATTTATCAAGCAATCATAGTCCTTAATCAATTCCAACCATCTCCTTTGCCTCATGTTGAGTTCCTTCTGAGTGAAAATATACTTTAAACTCTTGTGATTCGTGTAGATTTCACACCTTTCTCCGTAAAGGTAAAGTCTCCAAATCTTAAGTGCAAATACTATTGCTGCTAATTCCAAGTCATGTGTAGGATACTTCAATTCATGTGGTTTTAACTGTCTCGACGCATACGTAATCACCTTGTTGTGTTGCATTAGCACACACCCCATACCCTTGTGTGAAGCATCACTGAAAATCACAAAGTCTCCTTAATTGTCTGGTAATACTAACACCGGAGCTGTAACCAACCTCTGTTTCAATTCTTGAAAACTATCTTCACATTCTGCATTCCATTCAAATTTATGATTCTTCCTAGTCAACTTAGTCAATGGCGTGGCGATTTTCGAGAAATCTTTAACAAATCTTCTATAATACCCCGCCAATCCTAGAAAACTTCGCACTTCCGTAGGTGTCTTTGGTCTCTCACAACTCATAATTGCCTCAATCTTTGCCAGATCCACTTTGACTCCTTCACTTCCAATAACATGTCCCACAAATTGAACTTCCTTTAACTAGAACTCACATTTAGAAAACTTGGCATACAACTTCTCCTGTCGGAGTATATCCAATGCTATCCATAGATGCTGCATGTGTTCTTCTTCTGACTTTGAGTATATGAGAATATCATAATTGAATACCACTACAAACTTGTCCAAATACTTCTTAAATACCCGGTTCATCAGATCCATAAATGTTGCAGGAGCATTAGTCAACCCAAAAGGCATTACTAAGAATTCATAATGTCTGTATCTTGTCCTGAATGCTGTCTTCGGGATGTCATCTTCTTTGATCTTCAGTTGTGGTATCCTGATCTCAAATCAATCTTGGAAAAGCACTTAGCTCTTTTCAGCTGATCAAATAAATCATCTATTCTTGGTAGCGGGTAACGGTTCTTAATTGTCATCTTGTTCAACTCCCGATAGTCTATACATAACCTCATGCTTCCATCCTTCTTCTTTACAAACAGAACAGGTGCTCCACATGGCGACGTACTTGGCCGTATCACTCCTTTGTCCAACAATTCATGTAGCTGGCTCGCTAACTCTTTCATTTCTGTTGGTGCCATTCTATAAGGTGCCTTTGAAACTAGTCCCATTCCTGGAGCAAGGTTGATCTCAAACTCGATTTGTCGATCGGGCGGTAAACCTGGTAGTTCATCTGGAAACACATCTGGAAATTCGTTGACTACGGGAATATCTTCCATGCTGAGGCTCTTTCTTTCTGAATCTACTACATAGGATAGGAACGATTCGCAACCTTTCCTAAGCAATTTCTTAGTCTGGACGATTGTAAGAAACAATCGCTCTTGCCTCTGACCCTTAAATACTACTTTCTCTCCATTCTCCGTCTTTAAATACACTTTCTTGGATTTACAATTTATCTGAGCATTATTCTCTCCTAACCAATCCATGCCTAAGATTATGCCAAACTCCTCTAACTTGAAAAGTATCAAGTCTGCTGAAAATTTATGCCCTGAAATATCAGTCTCACACTTAGGACATAATTGACTCACATGAATCTTCTCTTGATTCACAATTACTACATCTATTACCTCATTCAAAGTCATTTTATCACATTAAGTTTATCAACAAAAGTTTCTGATATAAAAGATCTAGTAGCTCCAGAATCAATCAATACCTTAGCTTCAACATTATTCATTAAAAGTGTACCTGCTATCACCTCAGAATTCTGAAAAGCGTCCTTCATCTTTAAATCAAATGTCCTTGATATTGCTTGCGGAGTTGCTATAGATGGTGGAGGTAATGCCAATACCTCAGCTGGCATGTGAGCATTGGTACTTGCCACGTTCATCAAAGCCTTGACTGGTCCAGTTGACTTGCATTCCCTAGCTATGTATCCAGTCTTTCCACACTTATAGCATGTAACTCCCGACTTCGGTATTTTACACTCATTAGCCAAGTGCCCCTTCTGGTTGCATCTGTAGCATGTTATGTTCAACTTATTACACACTGCTTGCATTCTGGTCTCTGAAATCTATTTTCTCGAACTTGTCCTTGGCTTGGCTGGTTGTTCCCCTTAGGATATTGTCTCTTATTTAAATGACCCTTCTTCTGAAAATTTCCTCCTTTGTGGAATCCAATCCTTTTCACACTCCTGTCTTGTGAGCTTCCGGTTTCAGATTTCTCTCCATAAAATGGAACCTTTCTTTCTTGTTATCCTTTTCTTTCCTTGACTGCATCCCTTTACTCTCAATCAGAGCAGCTTTCTCTACTACTCTAACATAAGTATCAAGCTCAAACATAGCCACTATATCTCTGATCCAAGGCTCTAATCCTTGTTGGAATCTTTTTTCTTTCTCTTCCTCAGTGTTGGTATACCTAGTCACAAACCTTAACAGGTCCGTAAACTTCTTATCGTACTCCAATACAAACATACTTCCTTGCTTCAATTCAAGAAATTTAAGCTCCATCTGATTCTGCATGTACTTAGGGTAATACTTTTCCTGGAATAGCCTCTTAAACCTTTCCCAAGAAACCAGCTGATTTGCCTCCACAGCTTTCACTAAATCCCACCAATATATGACTTCCCCTTTCAGAAAGTAAGTAGCATATGGCATCTTCTGATATGCTCCTAACTGAACCAATTCAAAAGCTCTTTCCATTTCCCTAATCCATGTATTAGCTATTACCGGATCAGTGGTATCATGAAATGCAGGTGGATTCACATTCTGAAAAGCTTTGAAAGTGATAATTTGTCGAGGTGGTACTAGTGGATCAGGTGGTTTGTGTGGTTCACGATTATCTTGGTTTTCAAATTGTTGTTGAAGAGTTCTTTGTTGTTGAGCTATAGCATTTGTTTATTGTTGTAAGGTTTCCAGTAATCGAAGAATATTAGGATATATGGTAGAAGTTGTTGTCGGGTTCTTTTTTTTAGGTGGCATGATCCTGAAATAGAAGTTATATCAAAATAGGTATGAACAATACGGAAAATTTCAAGGTTAAGGTGTCACAAGTCATTATTTTCATTCAATCGGGTTTCAAATTAAATAATAAGGGTGATGCATGTAAAGACATAAGAACAATTGAAAGAAAATAGAACGATAGTGCATACTTATTGAAATTAAGGTCAAGGTACATCAAGATCGGAATAGAGTCTGAATCTAGGGATAACATGCTTAACTAAAGGAAAGCAACAGGGAGTTCTACAAAGTTCAACAATACAATGACATGAAAAGTAGATAATGGAAAGAACTAAGGCTCCACTCCATCAGAACGGGGTCCGGTAGTCCTCTCCTCACGAAGCATCTTCACAATACTTTGGAGCTCGTCCGCAATCATCTAGATAGTATACTGGCTGGTATGGTCTCGGTGTGATGGCATCTCATCAAGCTTAGTGTTAACATACTAAACCAAGGTCTCAAGTCTCGCAGTCATCTGCTCCTTAGGCTTCCCTCCATAATTTCGGCTGTCCGGATACACGTTCTTCAATCGCTCTAACAGTCGATCGTACTTGCCCTGAAGCATATCGAACTCACGCCTCAACTCAGCATACACGAAGAAAGCAATTATGTCAGACGGTTCAGAGGATGATGAGGAATGCGCCCTTTGCTGCCAAACAATGCATAAATATATATATATAAGATAATTATTAGCGGATGACTCGAATAACCTATACCTACACTCTCGTATAATATTATAAACCTATACACATATATAACCTATTTGGGCTATCCAGGGACTCTAAACCGTAGATCTGATACCAAAACCTGTCACACCCCAACTTAACAATATATATTATACAAATCATTACAATAGTTAACAAAAGGAAGTAAATATATCCGGATCCAAGATCTTACAGTTTAGGGTTTGGAACAGCCCAATATTATTAACTATTACAACCTGATTTTTAATATCGAGTCCTCACACAAAACGATCACTATTCTACCTGAGCTCGAACATACGAATCGGAATCACAAGTCTTACACGCTGTCTGCTTGAATCTAACCATATCTGCTAGCTGTAATATCAGGGTAAAAGCAAGTAGTGAGCCAAATGCTCAACAAGCGCTATAATATACATAAACAAGAATGAAAGAATAACAATGGAAATGAAAGATTCAACAATATAGTATCAAGAGATAAACTTTCAGGGTGATGGCATCTTTTCTTGTAATAAAACAATTCAAAACCATTTCTTTATCAAAAACCATTTTATGACGCTACGGATTACAGCCGGTGATCATCTGTGAAGTAATCCTGAACCTCGCTGGGTTCTAGAACATTAATGGGATCCCTAGGCAACCTTTAAGCCTACAAATTAAGAGCGGAAAGGACTTGGGTGTTAGATATATTTGTTATGTCATGTCTAATCTGATTTGTTTAGTTTCAGAACTTATTATCATAACTTAAGTGGAAATCGGAACTTACTGAAGACAGGAAGTTATCTGAACTTAAGCCATCAGGACTTACATCAGAACTTAAGTGTGGATACACTTCAGGGATGAAAAGCAGACGATTTACAGGAGAACATCTGGATTAAACAAAAGAAGATATGCTTGGAGAGTTATACAGCTAAAGGACTACAGTAGATAATATCTGATTGATGTATTTTAGAAAATAGAACATATCATATCAATTAGGAGATATCTTGTAACTGTGTAGTATATAAACACAGATTAGGATTTACACTATAAGAGTTATCATTCACGAGAATATTATTCATTGTAGCCCTAACAACTCTTGGTGATATCATACATCACTGAGAGAGTAGATTAAACCTACTGTAACAAAGTTTGATATATTGAATAAACTTGTTTTCTGTTACATACTTGTGTTTATAATTGAATTGATTATAGATACTATATTCAACCCCCTTCTATAGTATCATTGAGGCCTAACAAGTGGTATCAGAGCCAATCTGTTAAGCTTACAAACAGTTAAGATCAAAACAAACAATCAATCATGTCTAGTCAATCAAAAACACAAGACCCTCAAGAACCTGCAAAGGTTCAACCCATTCAAAACACCAGTAGATATGAAACCATCAGGGTTCCTATACTCAGGGTGTCTGAGTACCCTGTATGGAGTGTGAAGATGGCCATGTTTCTGGAAGCTACAGATCCATAATATTTAAACAGAATTTATGATGGTCCACACAAGCCCACAAAGCTTTCTGTTGCAGTTGGGAATGAGCCACAGAAGATGATTCCCAAAGAAAAGAGAGAACTCACCACTGAAGACATCTCTTCACTAGGAAAGGATGCAAAAGTAAGACACTTGCTTCATAGTGCACTTGAATATGTCATGTCAAACATGGTGATTGGATGCAAGACTGCAAAAGAAATCTGGGATGAATTGGAAGTGAGATGTCAAGGAACCAATTCCATAAAAAAGAACAGGAAGACAATACTCACACAAGAGTATGAGCACTTTGACTCAAAATCTGATGAGTCACTAACTGGTACATATGACAGATTCATAAAGCTGTTGAATGATCTATCACTAGTGGATAAGGAATATGATACCGAAGATTCAAATCTAAAATTCCTACTAGCTCTTCCTGAAAAGTGGGATTTGAAAGCTACTACAATAAGAGACAACTATGAACTTGCTGATATGTCTCTTGATGAAATCTATGGGATGCTCAAGACTCATGAACTTGAGATGGAGCAAAGAAAGAAGTGGCATGGAGGGAAGTCTAAGACAGTTGCTTTAAAGACTGAAGAAAAGCCAATTGTCTCTAGGAAGGCAAAAGGAAAGGCTCTCATCATACAGTCTGATTCAGAGTCATCAGATTCTGATGATGATGATTCAGAACCTGAAAATTTATCTGAAGTGGATGTTGATGCAGAGATGATGCAACTGTGTGCTCTTATGGTGAAGGGTATCACAAAGATAACCTACAAGAAATTCAGAAAGGGTAAGAAGTTTTCCAGGAAAGGTGGAAGTTCTGATAAGAAAGGGTTCAGAAAGACTGAAGGCAAAAACTGTTGTGTCTGATTCTGAAGAGATGAAAGACTCAAAAACAGAAGTCAAAGAAAAGTCAACTTCTGACAAATTAAAACATTATAAACCAGCTTTGGTAAATATTGGCTTAATGACAAAGAAGCATCTTAAGTATAAGCTAAAAGAGATTAAAAATGTGAACAAGGTAAAGGAAGCTAGGAAAAATAGGAATGGAAAGGAAGGTGTGAATAAAAGTAATAATTATATGACAGTTCCTAATGCTCCTAGAAAAAAATGCTATAATTATGGAAACTCTAACCATCTTGCCTCTTTTTACAGTAAAAATAAAGATATAAACTCTTTACCTCCTATATCAGGAGTTAAGAGGCAGTCTGTTAGGTTTAAGCCATAAAATCCTTATTTTCATTGTGGTAGTTTATGGCATTCTATTTATACTTGTAAGGAATATCATAGTTTGTACTATGGTTATTATGAAATAAAACCTTCTTTAAAGAAAATTAGTGTAATTCCTTCTAGTGTAAATTCTGATGCAAAGTCTAATATAAAGTCTGATAAAAAGCATGTTAGCATAAACTCTGAAACTAAATCTGCTGCAAATGCTAACAAACTTAACAAGGCCAAAGGATCCAAGCAAGTCTGGGTCCTTAAAACTAATCAATAGTGGTCTTTGTGATTGCAGGGCAACAGGAAAAACATCCTGGTTCTGGAAAATGGATGTTTAGGACATATGACTGAAAATAAAGCCCTGCTATCAGACTTTGTGGAGAAAGCTGGCCTAGAAGTTTCTTATGGAGATGGCAACATGGGAAAGACTCTGGGATATGGAATTATTAATCTTGGGAATGTCATAATTGAATCAGTAGCTCTTTTCTCAGGACTTAAACATAATCTGCTAAGTGTGAGTCAAATCTGTGATAGAGGTTATCATATGGATTTCTTTGAAGAACACTGTGAAGTTGTAAGTAACTCTACAGGTAAAGTGATTCTGAAAGGTTACAGACATGGTAAGATATATGAAGCCAGACTTTCAACAAATTATGATGGTTCTGCAATTTGTCTTTTAAGCAGAGCATCAATTGAAGAAAGCTGGAATTGGCACAAGAGACTCTCTCATTTAAATTTCAACAACATAAATAAGCTAGTAAAGAAAGATCTTGTGAGAGGACTGCCAAAATCAATATTTGCTCCTGATGGTCTTTGTGACTCATGTCAAAAGGCAAAACAAAGAAAATCTTCATTCAAGAGCAAAACTGAATCCTCAATTCTTGAGCCTTATCACTTACTGCATGTTGATCTATTTTGTCCAGTCAATGTCATGTCTATTGCAAAGAAGAAATATGCTATGGTTATAGTGGATGAGTTCACAAGATACACTTGGGTGTATTTCTTGCACAAGAAGAATAAAACTGCATCTACTCTAACTGATCATGTTAGACAGCTGGATAAGTTAGTCAAAGATTCTGTTAAAACAATAAGAAGTGATAATGGCACTGAGTTCAAGAATTCAATCATGGAAGAGTTCTGCAAAGAGCAAGGAATAAAGCAGGAATTTTCTGCACCTGGAACTCCACAGCAAAATGGAGTTGTAGAAAGAAAGAACGGGACTCTTATTGAAGCTACACGAATTATGCTTGATGAAGCAAAGCTACCAACCTATTTTTGGGCTGAAGCTGTGCAGACTGCTTATTTTACACATAATGCTACACTCATAAACAAGCATGGGAAAACACCATATGAGTTGGTGAAGAAAAAGAATCCAAATCTGAAATACTTTCATGCATTTGGATACAAGTGTTTTGTTCTTAAGACTCATCCTGAACGGCTGTCAAAATTTTATCTAAAAGCTGATAAAGGAATTTTTGTTGGATATCCACTTTTAACAAAAGCCTTCAGAGTCTATAATTTAAGAACAAAGGTTGTCATGGAATCTATCAATGTATCTTTTGATGATAAAAAGATTACTGGACTTGAAGATTTCAAAGATCATGATCAGATGAGATTTGAAAATGAAGATATAAATTCTGATGACCTAAATCCTGATCCTGTAAGTTTTGACGGGTTAAATTCTGATGTCATTAAAACTGTGGTAACTACTCCAAAGGAAAATGCACCTGTTCAGGGGGAGCAAGCTGATGATCATACCACATCTCATGACTCTCAAGAAGCATCAGAACCAGTCACTGGCTCTTCAAGTTCCGATTCATCAAGTTCTGATGAGCCAAATTCTGACAATTCTGGATACTCTAATTCTTCAATTCTTGAAGGATCCAACTCAAATTCTGGAATCTCAGAGAGCATAACTTTAGGGGGAGCATCAGAAAATGCTGATGGAGATAACATGGATCATGGGGGACGATCCAGTTCTAGAGATCAACTTCCATCTGCAAGGAAGTAGACTAAATCACACACACCTGACTTAATAATTGGAGATCCTGAAGCAGGTGTCAGAACTAGAACAACAACAACAAATGAATGTCTCTATCATTCCTTTCTATCTTAGACTGAACCAAAGAAAATGGAAGAAGCTCTTCAAGATGCTGATTGGGTGCAAGCAATGCAGGAAGAGTTAAATGAATTTGAAAGAAATAAAGTCTGGACCCTAGTACCAAGACCAAATGACAGATCAATTGTTGATACAAAATGGGTGTTCAGAAATAAAACTGATGGTGATGGTATAATTAGAAGAAACAAAGCAAGGCTGGTTGCTAAAGGTTACTCTCAACATGAGGGTATTGACTATGATCAAATATTTGTTCCAGTTTCTAGATTGGAAGCCATAAGAATCTTTTTGGCTTATGCTGCTCACAAGAAGTTTAAATTCTTTCAAATGGATATGAAAAGTGTTTTTCTCAATGGAGAATTGGAAGAAGAGGTATATGTTGAACAACCCCCTTGCTTTGTAGATCCAAAATTTCCAAATCATGTCTACAGGCTTGACAAAGCACTTTATGGCCTTAAGCAAGCTCCAAGAGCATGGTTTGAGACTTTAGCTCAATTCCTTCTGGAAAGTGGATTTCACAGAGGCACAATTGACAAGACTTTATTCTACCTCAACCATGGAAAGGACTTACTTTTGGTACAGATATATGTTGATGATATCATCTTTGGCTCTACAAATATAAAACTTTGTGAAAGATTTTCCAAGTTAATGCAGTCAAGATATCAAATGAGTATGATGTGAGAGTTGAGTTATTTTCTGGGAATTCAAGTCAAACAAACTGAAGAAGGTGCTTTTATCAATCAATCCATGTACACCAGATATCTACTCAAGAAATTTGGAATGCAAGACAGTTCTACTGCATCAACTCCCATGGCCACTGCCACCAAGTTAGATAAAGATACCGGAGCATCAGTAGATATTACTAACTATAGAGGTATGATTGGCTCTTTACTCTTTTTAACTACAAGTAGACTAGATATCATGTATGCTACCTATCTTTGTGCAAGATTTTAGGCTGATCCAAGAGAACTTCATCTAATAGCTGTGAAAAGAATTTTCAAGTATCTCAAGGGTACCGCTGATCTAGGATTGTGGTATCCTAGGGAATTAGATTTTAAGTTAATAGGTTACTCAGATGCAGATTTTGCAGGATGCAAAATAGACAGGAAAAGCACTAGTGGAAACTGCCAATTTCTTGAAAGCATATTGGTTTCTTGGTTTAAAAAGAAACAGAAATCAATTTCCACATCAACTACAGAAGCAGAATATATTGCTACAGGAAGCTGTTGTGCACATATTTTTGGATGAAGAATCAGTTACTGGACTATGGGTTAAAATTTTCTAAAATACCTATTTACTGTGACAATCAAAGTGCTATTGCTATGACAGGAAATCCAGTTCAACACTCAATGACAAAGCACATCAGCATTAGGTACCATTTTATAAGGGAACATGTGATGAAAGGTACGGTGGAATTGCATTTTGTTCCAACAGATCAACAACTAGCAGATATCTTTACCAAACCACTATGTGAAGCTACTTTTACAAGACTGGTAAATGAACTTGGAATGGTTTCAGGTTCTTTCTCAAAATATGTTTAGTTTTTTTTTCTCATACATCAGACTTTATGATCATTGTTTACAGATTTTCTTATCTCAATATAATCCGTGCTTAAATTGTAACATATTAAACACTACTTATTATCTGATGTGATTCTATAAACTCTGAAAGTGTTTTGAATGTTCAGTGACTATTCAATCCAATGAGGATTATCTTGTTAGATGCTGACTTAGTAGTCTTTAACAAACTATGTATCCCATGTTTGAATTAGTTATTTATGTGGAAATCAATAATACAAGCAAATTCTGATTTTGATCTTAGTCAAATTTACTTCCTGTATCTTATTACTAAGTCACAAACTAGATTATTGCTTCTTATCTGTCAAATTCTGATGTCAGTAAATCTTAAGGATGAACCACATGCTTGATAAGCCTCACTTATCTGAAAAAAGAAGAAAAATTGAAATCAGGTACTCCTTTGAGATCTAGAGTAATTTATGTGAAAGGGAAGATCCAAGTGCATTGCTGGTATTAAGTTATATGCATTATAAAAGCAAATTGATTTTTCTTGGTGACTTTTCACATTCTCTGATAACTGGAGAAATATTCGGATCACAACATTAATTCTGATGGCAGTTGTAACTCATTTACACTGAGAAGCTCTTGTCAAAAGAATTTCAAAAGATGCATAAAATAAGCACAAACAGTTGAGGTGGATTCTTGCATAACTTTATTCTATAATAGACTTCACAATTAAAGACTGATTTTAAGCATTTTTCATAGTTATGCCTTATTTCTTAGATATACTGAAGTTTATCAGACTTTAATCTTTATCTGATCATTTGCACATACACACACTATCACTCCATATGAATGATGAAAATAACTGTGGTGATTAAGTTGTTTCTGATAAATAGTTAAGTATTATTTGCATAAATTCTGAGGACAAGTTCAAATTATGTTCTTATGATTAAACTCTGAAGAAACTAGTCAGTATTTGCGTGAACAAACACATAAACAGTCATTCACTTTTTGAGTACAGAAGCCATGTTCTGATGACTATTAAATTATGATAATAGTCAAGTTCTGATGCAAATCCTGATGCTTGCATGGCATTGTTTATTTACTTGACTAATTTTTAGTATTTACTATAACAATTATATTTCTCTGAAAAATAATTAGGTGAGATAAAATTAGTCATAATCATTTGTTAGTGGGTTGCGTGTTGGTTTTGGTATATGCATGTGTGCAATAATTACTGCATGTTTACCGTGCCCACTATATATGTTTAATTGATTACACGCTGCCAAATGTAAAAACTGTCGGTTCTAATTCAAAAAAGACGTTGTCATGTGCAGAGTATAAATATCAGAAATAAAAGATTATACAATCTTTTACCCACTCTTTTACTCTATTATCTCTCTCTTTTATTTTCTTACTCTCTTATTTTCTGACATTCTCTTACAGGCATTTTATCAAACACTTTGCAAACACAAAATCTTCACTTGATTTTTCAACAGAAATGGCACCAAAGGATGTTATTTTTAATGGAGCTAAGTTTGTCCCAAACAACTACTCTGCTATCTTGAACAAGGATGAAGCTCCTTCATAACTTCACTTTGTTCAGGATTTCTTGGCTCACAGTGAGATTGGGTATACTCTGACCCAACCTCAAGCAATCTCTGGTAAACAAGTGCTGGAGTTCTGGAAGACTGGAATTTATGATGATGGAGGTGAAACTGGATCTCCAAGCATCATCTTCTCATCAGGAGAAGATGAGTATCTGGTAACTGTTACTACAGTGATGCAGGCTTTTCATCTTCCTGAAAACTGCACATACAACTCAGCACCTAGAGAATCTGTTCTTCAGAACATGATGGAAAGCTTGGGATATGAGAAAAGTTTGTCCAAGCTAGGACAGTTGAAGAGGCCTTACATCAGGAGGGAATGGAGCTTCTTCATTGATTGCATCACAAAGACTTTTGCTAACAAATGCTCCAATTTCGATGCCATTCCAATCATGAGTCAATAAATAGGGCATGCACTTCTTAATCAGACTCATTTTGATTATGCATATGCTTTATTAGGCTATATTGGTGACAAAATGAAGATGCAAATGTAGTATATTTTGCTAGGTTCTGTCAATTAATTTATAGTTATTGTTGTTCTGATAAGCCACAAGTGTTCAGTGACCTAATGGAACCTTGTAAGTTACATAAAAGGGCATTTACTGACTTGTAATTTGCTGATAACAAGAAGGAAGTACTAAGACCTCTCCAAATACCCCAATCTGTCAAACAGTTTTTAGTCAACACAATCCCAGACACTTACACAACCATATTCCCTGATATAGCACCATCATCACCATCCACTGTAATATCTGGGATATATCGTGTATTTATTTTGCAAATAAATAAATATTATGCATGTTTCGTGTTTATTCTGTGAAATATTTGTTAAGTGGTATATGTGCTTGGATGTTTAAAAATAATATAAATTGAGTATTTTAATTTTTATATGTCTAAAATAAAATATAGATAATTGTCATATCTTCCTATTTATTTTTATGTTGATTTATGATTTTATAGGAAATTTATGGATTTTATAAATTCTTTTTCCGAGTATTTATAAACTATTTTATATAATCGGGAACCAGCCGACTTCACTCGTTTTTATGTTTTTATAACCCGAAACTCTTCCGAGAACTTCTTCCTAACCTAATTGCAATATTTCGAGCATTTTCTATGTTTCGACTTTTTCGATCCGGCGTACGGTTTGTCCTGTGCGGGTCCCGGCGCAATATTTTCGATACATTATTTGTTTCGTTAAATCAATAAAACTCGTATTTTCGATAAACGGGATTTTTTTATTAAACTATTATAATTATCACCTCATAATACGTGTAACCAGACGCTGAGACCAAGACCGCAGTATAAATTGTACCGATTTGGATAATTATCCCGAAAACCGGTACCGGTTGGATCTGTTTTTATAAATAAACGTACTATTTTATATCCGGATTAATCCAACGGGATACTAATTTTCCGTAATTATAAATAGCCTTTACCATATTTTATTTTGTACCAAAAATCATTTGCAAACAGTAATTATAGAATTTTACAGAAAAAATACTTATATTCATATAACCTTTCAAGAATCAAACTGCAAATCAAAGGTGTTATTGAAATCCGTTTGGAAAGCTCTGGTAATCAAAATGAAGGGTTTGAAGAGTACTATCAGATTATACAAGTTTCAGAACTGCAGAATCAAAGGTAGATTTTATATATTTTTATTTATTTTCAAATTATTTTGATTAAAAATATGAATTTTTGTACGGATGATTGTTTGAATGATTTGATGCTTGCATCTTGTAGAGCTTGTTTTCCTGATGATTTTGATATGTCATATGACTGATTTGGAGTTCAATAACATGTTCAAAATTGAGTTTGATTTTCGAATTTTGAAATTAGGGTTTATAACCCGTATGAATGTTCTTAATTGAAATTTAGGGATTTTTGTTTCAGGGGTTATTAGATGTTCTAGATGTGTGGGTTTTGTTCTTCTTGAAATTTGTAATCGATTGGTGTATAGCTCGTTAACAGACGATCCCCGGTTCAAAGGGAGTTGTATTTTAAAGTTTTCGTCGAGCTCGCCGGAAACCGGCGAGTTTCTTGAGCATTTTCCGGCCAATTCTGAAATAGGTTATGTGTTTTGATTACTGGTATAAGTTCCTGGTGGTCTGTGCTTTAATTCTGGAGAGTTTGGTGGCCTGAGGTGGCCGGGATCGTGTTTACCGGCCACACTCCGGCGAAGTCGACGGCGGGACTGGCAAAATTGCAAACAGGCCCCTGTAGTTTTAAAAACGATACAGTTTGGTCCCCCAGGTTTCCAGAACTTGGAAATTTAGGATTCCTGTTTATAAATTATTTAAAAATCATATTTTCTATTTATTTTAATTATTAAAATTCTTTTTTAATTTCTGAAAATTCCAAAAAATATTATTTTAATTCCAAAAATTATTTTTAATTCAAAAATAAATCTGAATTAATTAGTTAATTAATTTTAGTTAATAATTAATTAGTTAATTGGTCAATTAATTTGAAAATTAATTGATTAATTGATTTAATTAATTATTAATTAATTTTAATTAATTATTTAATTAGATTTAATTATTTATTAATGATTTAAAAATTCCAAAAAATAGTTTCGAGCTTTAAAATATTATTTTAAATTGTTTTCAAGGCTCGATAATTATTAGAAAATTATTTTGAAGCCAGATGTGGCCAACCGAACCCTGTTTATTGCTTTAAAATTGATCCAACGACCCGTTTTAATTCCGAAAAATGTTTTAAGAATCATATTAAATACCTGAAAGCCTGGTTATGACCCGAGACTTCTTTATAAATGGAATGTCATTGATTGTTTGACGTGTTATGTGTTATATGTGACTTGTTGTTGGACTGTCGGTCTATATGTTCAGTGTTTACTTGTTTTTAGCGTAACTTTCAATCCGTTAGTCGGATTTGGGTAAAACGAAGGGTAGATAGAAGTGTATACCGAATAGAATCGTATGAGTTGAGTATTGATAGATACTTATGTTATGTGAGAAGAAGAGGCAAGGCGTAGGAAAGGGAAACAAATAGTCAAGGAGTAGGAGATTGTGATTGGAAAATTGGTGAAGTATAGCAAGCTAGTACCAGGCAAATGTTCTGAGCTTTCTCGAGATATATTGTAGTTTATTGATAGTCCTATATTGCAAGTGCTTTGAAGCACTGAACCCTAAAACTTGATTCCAGCTATTGATCTTTGAGCCGTAAACCTTATTCTTTCTGAACCATTGATTGTTAAATCTCCGAATATGAACCACAGATACAATACTACTCCACAAATACATGCAAACTAAATACCAAACACTGCATCAGATTGCTTATATATTCAAACCCTTGTACCTTACGCTCTGAAAGACCAAATCCTTATAACCTTGGAACTTTGATTCTTTTGTTATCTATTTCTTTCACCATTTGATAGCTATATTTCATTTGTGAAAATTGGAACCATCTCATTATTGGACATCCAATGTTACTTATGACTTTGTTTACTGCTTTACATTATTTATTCTGTTATTATGTTAGAATTGGATTGTTTTATAAAATTGTGGACCAGATTCTTGATCAGACCAGATTGGTGGTCAAGTTAGGCCAATGTGTGCCTTGGATCCAGTAATTAGAGCAGAGCTGTGTGCCTTGCTCGGGGTTAGTGTGTGACTGATCAGCAGCCTAACCTTGGTTTTTAAAAATAAAAATATAATATTTAATTCTAAATCATTAATCATTGTTCACTTGATACATTAACCCTTTTCACTTGATGATCATTATTCTCAGTCTTGTCTTTGTGACTTGCTGAGCTAGTTAGCTCATTTATGCGATGTTGTTTATGTTCTTTTCCAGTTAAGAAGGAACCAGTTGGTAGTGAGGATCCCCAATCCAGTGCGAGAGCTAAGGGTCCAGGTTGATCGAGTTAAGCTAGCTGACAGCTTTTGAGATAGTTTAAGTTTGTAAAAGTTTGTAATAATGTTTAGTGTTCAGTTCTAAGTTTGAATAGTTAGGATTTGGAAATTTGTAATATAAGTGTGTGTGTGTGGCTTGTGTACGTACTTTAACCTGTTACGGTCCGTGGTAGTTGGTAAGTAGGGTCACTGCATATTATTATTATCTTTATTATTGTTATAAGCAGGTTATAAATAAGGTGTGTGTGTGTGTGGACCCCAAACTTCTGACCCGGGTTTGGAGGGCGCCACATCCACTACTCAACAACCATAGTCTACCTCACAACCACCAACATCAGCACCTGTTGTCAGCACTTCACAGTCCAGACCCAAATCCAAAACCAAACCAACCTCTGGTACTTCTCAAAAGGTGCCAGTTGTAAAATCTGACACATCCTCCAGACCCAAAACCTCAAGAGCTAAATATGTTCCTCAATCTCAACTAAGGGGAAAGAGAAGGCCGATTCTGAGAGATGAATCAGATGAGGAAGAACAGGTACAGGTTCCTACATCAGAACCTGTGACAGAAGAAACTGAAGAGTCAACTCTTCAGAAGGAGAAAGCAGTTAAAACTTCTGGCATTCAGAAAAGAAAGAGGTTTTCACATTCTGATACAAATCATGTCACCCTTCCATCTAGAAAATCAAAATTGAGGAAGACAAGAGCAGGGGTGCATATTGCACAAACTCAATCTGAGGATACTGAAGATGCTGAGGAAGGGGATAAGGAATCTCTGATCTCATCAGAACCTATTGTGATTGAAGCCCTGCAAATAGCTGAAGAAGTTCTTATTCAGGAATCTGAAATTCCTGAAGTCCACAGATCAGAACCTGTACAGGAATCTGTGAATTCTCCACCTCACTCTCCAATAATAGCTACAGATGATGTTGAAGAACAAGAGACAAGTCCTGAAATAGATATTCATAATTTGAATATACCTACTGTTTTATATCTGGAAGCTCCAACTGTAAAACAACCAACTCCTGTTACTTCTCCAATTTTATAGGCTGAGATACCAACAACACAAATTCTTGATCTCGGAACTGAAGATCAAAATTTAGACAAAGCTGATTCAGAGTCTCCTACGGCCACACACACCTTGGTGTTATCTGAAGATGAGGAGATTCTAGCAAGTTCTGGAGATTCAGCTCCAGTAAACACTTCAGTGCCTACAGGAAAAGAGGCATTGTTCTAGTTTGAGGAAGAGACTACTCCAGTTCTATGGGAGGAAACCTTTAGAGGGGTTGAGTGGATGCATAAATGGAATGATACTGATTTTATTCCCAGCCCACATGTTCTGACAGAACATGTCTCAAAAGCTGATGAGTTGCTGACAAGTTCTGACTTCAAGCATCAACTAAAGGTCACTACTCTCAGTACAAGAACTCTACAAGGTCAACACTCATGCAAAGGTTGATAAACTTCAGGAAACAGCTGATAAGCTAGACATGATGCTCAAACTAGACAAGAAGAGGTTTCTCAGACCAATTCAAGAAAAAGTGGATGTTATTAAGCTTGTTCAAACCAAGCAGCAGGCCCAACTGGATGAGGTATTAAAAAATCAAGCTGCTCAACAGACTCAGTTGAATGAGATCCAATCTTCAGTGGAACTCCTTCTTTCTCTACTCCTGACAGATGATGCCAAAAAGGGGAAGAAGGTAGTTAAGTCCAAATGCTCACCAAGCCAAACACTGAAGAAAAATGATGATCATGGAGATGACCAGGGAAACTCTGAAAAGAGTAGAGGTCAAAGTCAAGGGAAGTAGCTGAGCAGAATTCCCATTCAACCGATAAGTTCTCATCAGAGAATGTCTAGTAGAAAGAACTCTGATAGATCTGTTATGCAAGGGAGGAATAAGGAAGGAAAGAAGCCAACAGATCAGGATGTTCCTTTGTTGATCACAAATGCTGATACTTCAAATACTGATGATCAAGTTCTGACAACTACTTCTAATGTGATAGTCCAAGCTGGAAGCCAAGAGTCACAGAAATTTTTGCAGACTTTGAAATTCAAAGGAAAGAAAGCAACATTCTTCTACAAAGATCCCAAAATTCAATATGTTGATGAAGAATTGGCCAAGAGACTATTCCTTAAGGATAATACAGGAGTGGATTTAGAGGAATTAAGAAAAGAAGAAGCTAAATTTGCAGCTGAGAAGAGCAAACTCAAGTCAAAAGCTCCCGATGCTAAAAAGCCACCTAGGCCAAAAGAAAAGGGGATTGTGATAAGAGAAAGATCTACCACAGAGATTCCTAGATCAAGGACTAGATCTCAAACTACTACTGATCCCAAAGATAAGGGAATAGGAAAGGTTGGGGAGACAGTCAAGAAACAGAAGTTGAAGATTCCTCAAATTCTGATGGATCATGTGTGCAAGATGGTTCAAGTCTTTGATGATACTACTGCTGAAGATGAAATAGTTAAAACTCTAAAGAGAAAGAGGATGACAGAAGAATCTAAGATAACATCTGACATAGCTCAAGTTGTTCAGAGTGAAGAAGTTCAGAACTTAATAAATCCTGAAGATATTTCTAAATAGCAAGCTATAGATGAAACTGCAAATCCTGGCCAATTCATCAAGAAATCAACCTCTGACACTGCTCAAGTTGACATAGACAGCTTAACATTAGAAGACAAGAAGAAGCTGCTATGTAACAAGTCTATTCCAGTTCAGCCTAAGACAAATTAGATGTTGAATCAACTTGCAGCATTTGGGGTAAGAGCCAAGCAAGCTAGAGACACTTCTGGATTAGGTTCTGACAGAGAGAAATTCCAGACTGGGATATAAGTTGATATTAGAGATCCATTCACATTGACTGACAAGCCATTTGAAGAGATCACACTGAAGCACCTTGACAAAGTGTTTTCTGCTCAAGTAGTGATGGATACTCATGATGATTATGAAGTAAAAGAGAAATTGATCTTATTTCTGATTGATGACAGAACTTATAGATTATCTGAATCTGATGTACTGAAGAAATCTGTCAAAGAGCTCCAATATATTCATTATCTACTGGAGGTAAATTCTGATGTTACCAGGAAATGGTCAGAATATATTCTGAAGACAATAAGAAATTTACTCAGAATTTCTGGTACAAGAATGACAGAGTATACTCCAAAGATGACTGAGGATGATGGAAGAGAAATTCCTATGAGGAAGAATTCTACTAAGGTAGAAGTAATTCTGAAAGGAAGATGCTTATGCTATAATGAAGATTCTACACATCCAAGGGTAATCAGACTAGGAGATGGACTTGAAAGAACTCCAATTTCTGCACTCAGAGCTGCCATATATCAGATTGGTGATACTGAAGATGACGAACTGTAGCAAGTCAAAGCTCAGTTACTTGAAGTTAAAAGAAATGCAGAGACCAAGCTGGATCAGACTTTGTAAGGAATCATTATGGATTCAGGCTGATTCAGTGAATTTGGTAAAAGCTGCATGGACTGTAAGTTGTATTTAGTTGTGTATATAAACTCTCATTGCATTTGTACTTAAATGTTTTTAACATCATAAAATCTATAAACTTATATATTTTTATAATTTACAAGTTGGGGGAGATTGTTAGATATATTTGTGATGTCATGTCTAATCTGATTTGTTTAGTTTCAGAACTTACTATCAGAACTTAACTGGAAATCAGAACTTACTGAAGACAGGAAGTTATCAGAACTTAAGCCATCAGGACTTACATTAGAACTAAAGTGCGGAAACACTTCAGGGATGAAAAGCGGCTGATTTACAGGAGATGATCTGGATTAAACAAAAGAAGATATGTTTGGAGAGTTATACAGCTAAAGGACTACAGTAGATAATCACTGATTGATGTATTTTAGAAAACAGAACATATCATATCAATTAGGAGATATCTTGTAACTGTGTAGTATATAAACACAGATTAGGGTTTACACTATAAGTGTTATCATTCACGAGAATATTATTCATTATAACCCTAGCAGCTCTTAGTGATATCATACATCACTGAGAGAGTAGATTAAACCTACTGTAACAGAGTTTGATATATTGAATAAACTTGTTTTCTGTTACATACTTGTGTTTATAATCGAATTGATTGTAGATATTATATTCAACCCCCTTCTATAGTATCATTGAGGCCTAACATTGTGTCTCAGTCCAGATCCACTATTTAAAGAAAACAATTGTCCCCCTTTGGATCCATTTTTTAAGTTTTATTATAAAAATTGAATTGATGCCAAGTGACGGTTGAACTATTAAATAATGAACATCTTTATCAAGGTTTCTAGATCAACTTTAAAGCCATGATCAACTAGACTGATACCTAATCAAATGGAATCGCAAAGTTTCTATTCACAAGGAATCTGATAATGAGGTTTCACAGGGTTATTGGATAGTATAAAGGAACTAAGTCAAACTAGGTTCAAGGTAATGGTTCCAGATAAGACATAGGTATTATAATATAAAGAAGGTGAGCATCGGTTCAAAGTATAATAGGGTATCATGTTTTAGGGGTAAGAATAGGGTTATCAAGCAATCATGAACGACTTTAAGGAATAACTGACTTTTAGGTATCAAGATAAGGTTACTGAGTATAACTTGCACAGGGTTCAACATCACAATTACTTTGATATATTAGCATGGTATGACTTTTGAATTACTTGCATAGAAATCTTTAAGTAAAGTTAAACTACTTGCAATAAATACTTGAGGGTTCCTGGTACTTGCATATAATAAGAAAGATAGATTTGAAACCACTTGGATCATATATATCAAGGTAAATTAGAATACTCGCATCATATATAAGAACTGGGTTATCACACACTTGTAGTGTAAACAAAAAGGTAGGTTGATATACTTGCCTTGAGAAAGGCTTGACTTGACTGGCAGGTGGGAGCAACTGGAGCTTCACTCGACTTTAATGGAAAGTTTACCCTCATCTCGAGAGCCTACACAAAATAATAATAACCTCATTATTATATATACTCACTAACTCAACCTAATTATAAACCGAAATTACGCACATTGGCACTTAGGCCTATATACACATACACGCTTATAATTACCTTATAAGCATAATAGTTCACATAGCCACATATGCTCACATAACACATTTAAGTACATAATAATATATCAACACACTATATTACATCACTAAGTTTGGATGATCTCACTCCAGTAACTCAAGTCACTTAGTCAAGCTAAACTAGCCAAAACTCTTAATATCGACCTCATAACTCGAAGTGCCTTTTCTAAACCATCAAGTTCTTATGGACCCTGACTTAGGCCTTACACTCTACTGACCTTATACTATGTTACAACTATGATGGTCAACCTAGGCCTCACTCATAAGTGCTCTAAAACTAAAGGTTAAGTGCTTGTGCTCATTATATTGATTTCAGGTAGACATCAATGGGTTTTTGAGTACAATTGACACCCTTAAACTTCAAGTTTACCTCCCAAACTTTTACACTAGACTCTTCTGATCATAAGGAAACTCCCAAACTTGGTATTGCTCAAGGACCTAGCTTGGGCCTACCTGGGCCTAAGCTTAAAGTTCAATGTTCCCCTGTTTTCAAGACAGAAAAGTGTCCTGATTTGCACTAACTTATGACACATGATTCCGACTCAATTCCTATGAAATATGGCTGGAAAAACTTCTCTGACACTCCCTATAACTAGGGAAAACCAGGGCCTAATGAGGGCCTACCCATGATATGGTCAAAACTCTCCATTTTTAAGTTACAATAAAACTGTCCCCTACTGGACAGATTTAATGTTTTCACTCGTGCACCTAACCAAACAACCTACAAACCTCTAATAAACCCCTGAAATCTAAAGTATATTCCTACCCATGAGGGCCTCAAAGTGCATTATAATGACATGGTCAAATCTCACTCTAAACCTCATGGAACCAAACTGAAATTCTGCAGAATCTAATGTAACCCTTTTCACCATGTTTCCCACTTGACAAACCAAACCAAACATCAACCAAAACTCAAACCAAACCCCAACCAAGGCAACCTACTGAACTAACACTCCCACACACATCCTTACCTAAGCTGCAATATAGCAAAATAAGAGTTAACACAATATATTAATTACAAGTCATCTCAAATTCGAAAGTAACACTTAAATCCTTCAAATATATACGAATTAAAAACACATAACAAGGAGCACAAATCATATTTGATATCTTAACTCAACTGAAATAAGAGATTATTAACAAAAAATTAAACCAAATGATCAAGAACTTTCGAAAATCAAGAGTTGAACCTATGCATGCATGCTTTCGAGTTTACAAGCCAAAAACAATATGGTTTCCAAAATAATTTCATAATAAAATCAACATGCAAGCCTAGAATTAACCATAACTATGTGATCACTTAGAATGCAAAGAGTTTTATCAAGTTTTTATTTCCAAAACCAAGCTATTATCACATAAACATTCAAAAATCAACAAAACAACAAAGAAACACCATTAAGAACCATTCATTCGGCTCCCTTATGGTCATGGCCGAATGAAATAGAAGGGAAATGACCATATAAGCAAGAGTTTCACTCTCATGACTTGGAATTCACCATTCCTTGTAGTTCTCTCATTAATACAACCTCAAATCCACGAGGATCAAGATTATAATTTGAGTTCTAGTTAAAACTATGACATGCAAGATCAAAATATAAACTTTTCACCATAAACTATTTGGATTATTAAAAAACAAGATATAGGGAGTGAGATTACTTAAATGGAAGGTGGATGTTTGAATGAAAAATGAAGAAAAGGAGGGGGTGGGCTTCGGCTAAGGGAAAGACCAAAAGGGGGGTTTTTTTTGCCGAGAGAGAGTGTGGAGTGGGAGGAGAGAGTGAGGTTAGGGTGGAGTCTGGGGTGAAGTGAGATGATTATAACATCTTGTACTTGATTTTTATTGTTTTGATTTGACTAAAAGAAGTGAGTGGGATTGAGAATTGACAAGAGTAACCTTCAAGCAAACTTATGATATTTTGCATGCAAGGATAAGGTAGTAATTTGACTAGTGAATTAGTAGTTAGTGGGGTTGAAAATTCCAAGTTTACCCTTAACTTGTGTTTGGGAGCAAAATGCATGCATGGGCAACTAAGTAATTTGCAAATTAAAAATCAATTTATATAAAACAATTTCTATAAATATAAATGCACCTTCATAAATCACAAAATATATGCCATAAAATAGCTTATGATTTTAGAAATTTAATGATATAAAATTTGAAAATTTATTGTTAAAAGATTTTTAAAATCGATTTTTTCATATAAAATGAAGTACTTTTGATTATCATTTAAAAATACTAAATGATAAGATTTTCCTTTCAAATTTTTTTATATAAACTAATATATTTAACACTTAATTTATAGGCACTCAACATATAGATCATCCACATTTATAATTTCACACAATTTAAATCTTAATTATAAACACATAATTATATATATAAGATTTAGAAATACCGGTCATAACACACAAGCATCTCCAAATACAGAATTTTGTTGCTTTATGAGCCATCATGGGAAATCTCAACATACCATTGCGCTCACTACCTGAAGATGTAAGGCCAAAATTACCAACTTCACTCCTATGCCTGTCACCAAGACTAAAGGGGAGATTGAAGCTAGGATTCAACAATCCAAGGATGCTGGCAAATCTAAATCTAAAGAGCCTATCACATCAGTTCAGCTTGGTCAAAGTTCTTCACAAACTTAACAATTTCAAGATGTGGGAAAAGTAAGACTAATCAAGGTTGTAGAAGCATCAAATCAAGATCAAGAATTCAGTGAACTTCTTGCAGTCCTGAGGATGTCTCTTCAAAATAACTACATCACATACAAAAGATCATTGGCCAAGACTATCAACTCCATCAGGGCAGTAGTTGTGAATGTTAAGAACTACTTATAAAAGAGGATTGTTGTCAACATCAATAATGGTGGTGTGGATAGATGCCTTCAAGTATCTCTTTCAAATCTCAGAACTCTAAGGGCATCTGTGCTAGATGTTATGATTGGCAAAGTACATGTAGTCATCACAGAGGACACTCAGCTTCTTCATGAGCTTAAAAATGCACAGATAACAGCTTTTCCTGAAGCCTATCTATATCCAAGCAAGGGGGTGTCCTACATCTGCTCACAGACCAAGAGAAACAAAATTTTAAATGTTCCCAAGAACTGTGTGAGAGGGAACATGAGGCTGATCATGACTCTTCAATCTGATTTAAAATACAAAAAGATCAAGAAAACTGAAGATGAGGAAATGATCAAAATTCTTGAAAGGTATTTGGTAAATGATGACACCATGTTGCCATCCTCTCAATTTAATTTAAAAGATGACAAGGATGATGATGAGCAGAAGCATGATGAACAAAAACTTTCTGGCTCAAATCCAAGTCAATCTTCAAGAGCAACTGACAGCAAGGATAAAAAGAAGGATGAGAAGAAGGATGATGATAAGAAAAGAGGGGATGAAAGAAGGAGGAAAAAGAAGGAAGACAATCCTGGACCACACTAACAAAGCCTACAAATCCAAATCAATCAGTCTCAACCTACCAAACCTTTTAGCTCAAACACTCAACCATATCTCACCTCAAAACCAAAATTTCTATACAAGCCAACTACAAATTCACTTCTCAAAATCCCAATCCCTACCATCCAAATTAGCTTTAGCTTGAAGAAAATCACAACCTTACCTTAATATAAACCTCCAACCAAGACACACTTAAACCTGTTAGGAGAAAAACAAAGCAACTGCAAGTTACCGAAAGATCACTCTGGAATTGCTATGATCAATCTGACTTTCTGCCACTAAACTGGTGCTTCAAAGATGAAGAATATTTTCAACAGCTAGCTGAAGAAATAGTCAGAATTTGGGTATTATCATATATAGAAGTCATAATTTACTATGATGATGGGTCTTTCACTTTACTTGGAAGTAACCTAATGGATACACTTTCACCACAGAGTTTAAAAGAGTGACCAGTTTGATGAAGGATAAGGATATAATTACAAGTTTCTGGAAAACTGTTTATTGTGTATGGGTGAAAGAAAGGGATGAGAAAATTGCAAGAGGAAAAGCTGAAATGGAAGAAAGAGACAAGAAGTATGCAGAAGAACTTGCAAGAATTGAGAAAAGATCAAATGAGCTTAAAGCAAAAGGGATGAGTAGACTCTCCAAAGATGGACATTTTTTGAACATAAAAGTTGGCAGATTCTCCAGATTTAGAGCAGGTTATCTAAACGGTTATTCATTGGATGAGTGGCTCAAGCTTGTGGAAGCCTTAAGAGGAACTAAGATCTTAGAAGAAATGGAAGTGCTAGTAACTCTTAAGGAACTCATTAGAAAAGAGCCAGGCTATGAGGACTTTATGTAATGAATTTCCTGTTAAAAATTCTATAACCTCTCAATGTTAAGTATTGTAATTCTGTCATTTTTTTGTAAAGTTTAATTATTCATTATAGCTTGGGGTTAGTCTTGCTAACAAGAATGAATTTGTGATAAGCAATCTTATCACAAATTGGGGGAGATTGTTGTCCAAGACATGCCTGTCCTATAACAAGACTCAGTCAAATTGACAGCTCTAAGTGAGTTATAAAATAATCTAAATTTGCATTTTGTATTGTATTACTTAAGTCTGAAAAAATGTAAATAGACCAGACTAGAGTCTTTTTTTATAAACAGTCTCAAGCCTAAGAATAAGCTCTGGAAGAAGATCATGAAGATCATGCCTCAGAGAAAGTGTGAAGAAGCTTGGAGTTGAATAAATCTATTTTTTGAAAAACATTCGAAGTCAAGAAGTGTACAGGTCATAAATTAAGTGTTATAGAGAAGTCATTCGAGAACTCCAAAATGACTTATCGAGAAGTCAAGAAAAGCTACTAGAGAACTAAGAGATATCGAAAAGCCAAATTGAAGACATGAAGATTGGAGACATCGATAAGTCATTTCTTCACTAGAGAACTCTGAGATATCAACATGTCAAAATATCACTAGAGATCTCTGAGATATCGATAAGTCAAAATATCACTAGAGATCTCTGAGATATTGATAAGTCAAAATATCACTAGAGATCTCTGAGATATCGATAAGTCAATTTGTCTCTAGAGAACTCAGAGATATTGATAAGCCACAATGAAGACATGAAGATGAGAGACCTCGACAAGCCAAATTCTCTTATAGAGAACTCAGAGACTTCGATCAGTCAAACAACTATAGAGTAATTAGAGATCTCGATAAGTCATCATACTTATCGAGATGTTGAGTTCTCTATATAACTAATTGAAGATCTCGATGTAAAGCTCAACTACAGAATGTAGATCAGTTTAATATCCAAGATTATCAATCAACAAAGAAATCAATCACTGATTTAAAAATTCTACAAAAACAGCTTGAAGAGTACAAGATCAAATGCCAAGATTACCTGACAAAGTAAATTCACAAAAATGCACGATTTTTAAAGATACACTAAGCCATAAATAGAAAGTTGTAGTTAACTTAAAGTAGGGTTTAATACATGCTTTTGCATGCTGTGTAAAACCAGTGTTTACTATCCTATAAAGTAAACACTAGATGCTTTGTTTTTAAAAAGTAACATATAGATCTAAAATATCTTGTAACTCTCAAGAGAGAAGCTGAGTTCTTAACATACCAAGAACCCAGAAATTTGTAGCAAAACACTAGCATGATTTTAAGATAAAATTAAGTGAGTTTTGAAAGATAAGTGTATTCATGTTCATATTTTAATTATTCTATTAAAACCTATTATCTCTAAAATAAAGATTACTTTGTTCACTATTCTTAAAACTTTAAAAAGTTATTAAAATTATTTAAAACACATTCACCCCCTGTGTTGTATACATTACCCAACACAGCACTATGGAAGAATTCTGTAAGTACAATAGGATTAAACATGAATTTTCTGCCCCCAGAACTCCACAGCAAAATGGAATTGTTTAAATAATGAGCAGAACTCTTATAGAAGCTACAAGGACCATGCTTGAGGAAGCCAAATTGCCAACCTGCTTCTGGGATGAGTGTAATATCCGGGATATATCGTGTAATTATGTTGTTAATAAATAATTAATATATGTGTTCAGTATCCATTATGTGAATTAATTGTTAAGTGTTAAATGTGTTTGGATGTTTAGAAATATTATTAATTGAGTATTTTAATTTTTATATGTCTAAAATAAAATATAGATAATTGTCATATCTTCCTAATTATTTTTATGTTGATTTATGGATTTATAAGGATCATATGAAATTTATAAAATCTTTTTCCGAGTATTTAAAATCTATTTTATAAAAACGGGAATCAACCGACGTTATCCGTTGTTACGTTTTTGGAACCCGAAACTCTTCCGAGAACTCCTTCCTAACCTAATTATAATATTCCGAGCATATTCCATGTTTCGACTTTTTCGATCCGGCGTACGGTTTGTTCTGCGCGGGTCCCGGCGCAATATTTTCGATACAATATTCATTTCGGTAAATCAATAAAACCCGTATTTTCGATAAACGGGAGCTTTTTATTAAACTATCCCAATTATCACCTCGTAGTACGTGTAACCAGGCGCTGAGACCAAGATCGCATTACAAATTGTACTGGTTTGGATAATTATCCCGAAAACCGATACAGTTTGGATCAGTTTTTATAAATAAACGTACCGTTTTATATCCGAAATGATCCAACGGGATACTAATTTTCCGTAATTATAAATAGCCTTTTCCCGTATTTTATTTCGTATCAAAATCATTTGCAGATAGTAATTATAAAATTTTCCAGAGAACAACCCTAATTACATAAACTGTTCTAAGAATCAAACCGCAAAACGAAGGCGTTACCGATCTCTGTTTTCAAAGCTTGAGTACTCAATCCAAAGGTTTTGAAGTGTTCTACCAGATTCTGAGCTTCGTTTTACTGCAGAAATCAAGGGTATTTTTCTATATTTTTATTTATTTTTGAATTAATTTTATTAAAAATATGAATTTTTGTTCGGATGATTGTTTGTATGATTTGATGATTGCATGTTGTAGAGCTTGTTTTCCTGATGATTTTGATATATTATACGTCTGATTTGAAGTTCAATAACATGTTCAAATTTGAGTTTGATTTTCGAATTTTAAAATTAGGGTTTATAACCCGTATGAATGTTCTTTATTGAAATTTGGGGGTTTCTTATTTTGGAATAGATTGATGTTGTGGTATAGTGGGTTGTGTTCTCTGTAAAATTTGCAATCCAGTCGTACAAGTTTCATGAATCAACGAGGTCTGTAGAGAAGGGAGTTGTGATTTTAAAGTTACGTCGAGTTCGCCGGAAACCGGCGAACTTCCCGGCCATTTTTCGGCCAACTCAGGGATTGTTAGGATGAATTGATTGCATGGTTGTGTTCCTGGTGTTGCGTAGATGTGATCTGGAGGTGGTGGTGGCCTGAGCATCCCTGGATCATGTTCTCCGACGAGACAGGGTGTTTTCCGGCGACCCCCCTAGAAAATTACAATTTGGTACCTGAACTTTTGGGGACGATGCAGTTAGGTCCCTGAAGTTTCCAGAGTTTGCAAATTTAGGATTCCTGTTTACAAATTATTTAAAAATCATATTTCCTATTTATTTTTATTATAAAAATTCGTTTTTAATTTCTGAAAATTCCAAAAATTATTATTTTAATTCCGAAAATTATTTTTAATTCAAAAAAAATCTGAATTAATTAGTTAATTAATTTCAGTTAATTTTTAATTGATTAATTGGTCAATTAATTCGAAAATTAATTGATTAATTGATTTAATTAATTATTAATTGATTTTAATTAATTATTTAATTAGATTTAATTATTTAAAAATGATTTAAAAATTCCGAAAAATAGTTTCGAGCTTTAAAATATTAATCTAAATTATCTCCACGGCTCGATAATTATTATAAAATTGTTTTAAATCCAGAATTGGCCAACCGAACCCTATTTATTACGCCAAAATTGATCCAACGACCCGTTTTAATTCCAAAAAATGTTTTAAAAATCATTTTAAATACCTGAAAGCCTGTTTATGACCCGAGACTTATTTATAAATGATATATCATTGATTATGTGATGTGTTATGTGTTATATGTGACTTGTTGGATGACTGTCGGTTTGTATATTCGATGTTTACTGGTTTATTGCGTAACTTTCAATCCAATAATCGGATTTGGGTAAAACGAAGGGTAAATAGGAGTATGTGTTGAATAGAATCATATGAGTTGAATATTGATAGATGCTTATGATATGTGAGCAGAAGAGGCAAGACGTAGGAAAGGGAAACAGGTAGTTGAGGAGTAAGATGATTGTGATTGGAAGCGAGTGCAGTGTAGTAAGCTAATACCAGGCAAGTGTTTAGAACTTTCTCGAGATATTGTTGTGATTGATATTCCTGTTTTATATTGCAAGTGCTTTGAAGCACTGAACCCTAACCATGAATCCAGCTATTGATCTTGAGCCGTAAACCTGATTCTTTCTAGACCATTGATTGTTGTATACCCTGATATGAACCACAGATATACGATACTACTCCACAAATACATAAAAACTAAATACCATACACTGAATCGAGTTACCTACATACTGAAACCATTGTATTTTATGCTTTGAAAGACCAAATCCTTGAAACCCTGAAACATTGATTCATTGTTATCCAATTCTTTCATTACCTAGCATCCAAACTTTGAAAATGCTCTTTTGATCCTTATGCAGATTAAAACCTTTTCAATATGGAACATCAAATGTTGTTAATGATTCTGGTTATTGTTTATTATTGCTTATTCTGTTATTATGTTAGAATTGGATTGTTTTTATAAAATTGTGGACCAGATTCGTGGTCAGACCATATAATGGTCAAGTTAGGCCAATGTGTGCCTTGGATCCAGTAGTTAGAGCAGTGCTGTGTGCTTTGTTCGGGGTTAGTGTGTGACTGATCAGCAGCCTAACCTTGGTTTTTAACATGAAAATATAATATCCAATTCTAAATCATAATCCATTGTTCACTTGATATTATAACCATGTTCACCTGATGATCATTATTCTCAGTTTTGTCATTGTGACTTGCTGAGCTAGTTAGCTCATTTGTGCGATATTATTTATGTTCTTTTCCAGTTAAGAAGGAACCGGTTGGTACTGAAGATCCCCAGTCCAGTGCGAGAGCTATGGGTTTAGGTTGATTGAGCTGAGCTAGTAGGCTTCTTTTGGGATAATTTAAGTCTGTAAAAGTTTGTAATAATGTTTAGTACTCAGTTTTGAGTTGGAATATTTGGGATTTGAACGTTTTGTAATATAATAGTGTGTTTGGATTGTGTGCATACTGTAACCTGTTGCGGTCCGTGGTGGTTGGTAAGTAGGGTCACTGCATATTATTATTATCTTTATTATTGTTATAAGCAGGTTATAAATAAGGTGTATGTGTGGACCCCAAACTTCTGACCCGGGTTTGGAGGGTGCCACAATGAGGCTGTACAAACTGTATGTTTTACACAAAATACAACACTGATAAACAAGCATGGCAATACACCAATTGAGATTGTGAAAGGAAAGAAGCCAAATTTGAAGTACTTTTATATTTTTGGCTATAAATATTTTATTCTCAAAATGCATCCTGAACAGCTTACAAAATTTGATTTAAAAGCTGATGAAGAAATTTTTATTGGATATCCACTATTAACAAAAGCCTTCAGAGTTTACAACCTGAGAACAAGAGTGATCATGGAATCTATTCATGTATCTTTTGATGATAAAAAGATTACAGGTCTAGAAGATAAAGATGATCCTGAAGAATTGAGACTTGAAAATAAAGTACCATATATTGAGCAGCTAAATCCTGATGGACTGACAAATTCTAATACTACAAATCCTGATATTACTTTGAACTCTGATGAGAAACCTGTCAGTGGCAATAATAGAAATAATGAAGCACATATTGAGGGGGAACAATATGATTTACATCAAGAGTCAAGTTCAAGTGATTTAAATCAAGAAATATCAGTAAATACTTTATCAAACTCTGCTTCCTCAAATACTGATGAAATAAATACTGATAATTCTGGAAGCACTGATTCAGGAGGAGCATCAGGAAATAATAATGGTGCACATCAAAGTGGAAATAGAGACTTCATGGATCAACGGGGATCTACTTCAAGGAGTCAATTTTCTTCTGCAAGAAAATGGACTAAGTCACACACTCCTGACTTAATCATTGGAATCCTGAAAGTGGTGTAATGACCATAAAAGCAACTCAAAATAAATGTCTCTAGCATTCTATTATATCTCAAACTAAACCTAAGAAAGTGGATGAAGCTCTTCAAGATGCTGACTGGATCACAACAATGCAAGAAGAGCTGAATTAATTTGAAAGGAATAAAGTCTGGACCTTATTACCAAGGCCAAAAGATAGAACAATAGTTGATACTAAATGGGTGTTCAGAAACAAGAGTGACAGTGAGGGAATTATTACAAGGAATAAAGCAATGTTGGTTACAAAGGGATATTCACAACAAGAAGGCGTTGACTATGATGAGACTTTTGCTGCAGTTATAAGACTTTAGGCCATCAGAATTTTTCTGGCCTATGCTGCTTATATAAAGTTCAAAGTGTTACGAATGGATGTAAAGAGTGAATTTATTAATGGTGAACTTAAAGAGAAAGATTATATTGAACAACCTCCAGGATTCATTGATCCAAAATATCCAAATCATGTCTACAAGTTGGATAAAACACTCTATGGACTAAAACAAGCTCCAAGAGCCTGGTATGAAACACTTGCATAACTTTTACAATTGATAAAACTTTATTTTATAAGAATCATGGTAAAGACTTGTTGTTAGTTCAGATATATGTTGATAATATCATTTTTGGCTCTACTAATGATAAACCATGTGAGAGGTTTGCCAAGTTAATGCAGTCCAGATATCAGATGAGTATGATGGGAGAATTAAGGTATTTTCTGGGATTACAAGTCAAGCAGACTGAAGAAGTGTTGGTGAGACTGCGTAGCTGTATAAACAGTTACGTGATAACTCAACACAATTACAACACTAACATAGGATATGTTAATAATATTACGTCTACATAAGAAATCAGGAAGAATGAAGACAAGGAAAATATAAAGAATTAGAAGATGAGAAGAAGGCCTAAAGTCTGTCTACAGGTCACTGAAAGAAGTTCATTTATATGATCATGCCTCAGTGAAGAACAAAGGTTAAAGATTTCAGGGTTTCAGAAATGTTGAAGATTCAATATACAAGTGCTACCGGAAGATTCCAGTGTATTGGTATTGATTGAAGATAGACAGTGTATGAAGCATAGGAATCTGAAGAATTGAAGACAGGGTATAGACAGAAGCTAATGAAGACGTTGTCTAAAGTACCAAAAAGGATTCTAGTGAAAGTACAGTTTTTTATTGACAGTCAGTGTTTGAAGCGATAAAGTTGTTGCAAGCTTAATAATTTAATCAAAGCCATAATACGAAGACCTGAATCGGGGTTAGTCGTCTATGAACCAGACCAGTTGCACAAGGCGTCAACAACTCGTGAAAGGAATCTGGGTATTATTTTTAGAAGAATTATTAAGTTGAGGAACGTACTTGGATTGAACGCTTATCTGTTAAAGTACGAGAATAGGTGCGCGGGGTATACAGCTAAACAACTCAGGGGACTAGCGAAGCTCAAAGTTTAATTGTTAAATTAAATAAATTTATTTAGTGGACTTTTATATAATTTATTTAATAAACTTAAAATGATTTATCTTATAAACTTTAAATAAGTTTATTTTATAAATCTAAATTAGTTTATTTATATAAGTTATATTTAAGTTAATTTTATAAATTAATTTAGTTATAATTTAAACTAAAAGAAAAGAAAAACAAAAAGAAAAGAAAAAGAAAATAGAAAAAGGAAAAACAAAAAAAAGAAAGTAAAAGGAAAAAGTAAATAAAAAGAAAACAAACAAAAGAAAAAAAAGAAAAAGGAAAGCAAAAAAAAAAACAAAATCAAGAAATGAAGTAAACGTGTACTTGGTTTCTCTTTATTTAAGTTAAGTACTTATAGTACTACCACTCCTGGAGTCGCCATAGGCTAACCCCCTCCCCCTTGTCGCCATAGAGAAGTCATGCAAATAATTCTAAGGCACAAATCAAGAGCTGAGTCTTGTGGTTGAAAGAGATATGTCCTAAGTCCAATCATGTATGAGGATTTAAGAATAACTTTTATGTAATCTGTTTTGATTTCATTGATATTAATAAAAGACTTGTTTTGTTTTAATTGCGGGCTCTATCTATTTAAATGTTTAAATAAGATATACCACAGTTTAGAGTAAAGCTTTTTATGGATTGTGATGAGATCATAATAATGAGACCTAAAAGATGATAACTCTAAACTTAAATAGTTCCTGGTCGTAGGATTACTAACTGGTAATTAATAATCCGTAAAGATTGGTACATACTATACTTGCTTCATTATGAAGGATGTCTGTTCTCATAGACATTTGTGTGGTGACACTATAGCTAGTATGTAGGTGCTTATTATAGAAAAAGTTCACTGAACATGACTCACACAGCTGAACAACTGATGAAGTTCACTCACGTGTCAGCAGTTGTTCACATAGTGATAGTTGTACAAGTATCCTTAGACTTGAGGTCATCATAGTCATCTTGTGTACACTGAACTATGCTTTGGTTTAGTTCTTAGTCTCAAGGGACAATTATAAGGGCTCTACTGGGTATAGGAATTTGTACACGAAGATAGTGTATGATCAATAAAGGATCTACCCCTTCCAATGTAGGAAGAGAATGTTCAATGCTGATCCACTTATGTTAGTTCAGGAATCTCTGGCCAGAGTGAATGAAATTAGAAAGGAGTTTCTAATTTACATTAAATAGAACTAAGCATAGTGAATGGGAAAGCAAGTGATTAAATAAGATAGGCTTGACACAAGTTCCATGCCTTATATTTAATCATGACATTGCAAGGTGGAAGGAATTAATTGTACGGTAACTACTCACTGAATAGGTTCTTAGTATTCTAAGCAGTGAATTCGTATTATCCGGATAGTCGCGATATGCTGAGAAGTATCCCTCACGATGTAGAATAAATATGATTAATTAATTAATCATATTTAATGAATTAGAGAATTTATATAAATAATGATAAAATAGTTTTATTATTATTTATTTCTACTATCAGCTTAATATTGAACATACAGGGTCACACCATAAAAGAGAATAATTTAATGGTGGAGATATTAATTAATAATGGCTGATAATTATTTATTTATGAAATAAATAATTAATTGGAAAATTTAATAATTGATTAAATGAGATTTAATTGAATATAAATTAATTAAGAAAAATTTCTTAATATTATTAATTAAGAATTTAATTTTTAGAAATTAAATCAAGTGAGAGAATTATTTCTAAAGTGTTTAGAAAAAGGATTAATAATTAAAAGGTGTTTTAATTATTAGTGATAATAATAAAGGGTTAATAATAATAATATTTTATGGGAAAATTTTCAGCTGAAAATTTTGCCTATAAATATACTATTATAGACCCTATTTTTGCCTCAACCAAAAAGATTTACAAAACCCTAATTCTCTCCATCTCCTCCTCCTTCATTACATCGTTTTCTTGGTGGATACCGGTGGAGTGCTTCACACTTGAGGAGCAGCTGCTAAGGATCTCCGTTCATCATTTTTGGATCGCCATTAAAGACCTCCATCTTTCCATTAACGTAAAGCTTCTTAAGGTAAACATACTGAACTACGAATTAAATATTATATTTCGCATGGATCCTGCGGAGGGTTTCGTTTTTTTTTAAGATTTAAATTTACGTTTTCGTTGTGTTTATGTTCTAAAAACCCTTCAATGGCATCCGAGCTACTTGCGAAAAGTTTTTAATTCGTTTATGTGTTTAACTGTTTTCGATATATGAGCATGTACGTGATTCGCCATGATTTGATGTTGATATAATATGCTTATATATGTATGGTTTTGAATATATGATATTCATGTGAGTTGTATAATCATAAGATGATTATGTAATCTGTATATATACTGATATATACATGATTTATGTTTGTTCTAATTATGAGAATCATATTAGATACGGATTCTGAATTGGCTGCTGCAGATTTGCTGAAATCTGGGTCTGGTGTCTGATTTACGCAAACGAATACCCTATTCCATAGGTAAACGAGCGTCTGAACAAAACTGATAGGTAAAGCTATCAACGACTCATCTGTAAGGCGTTTGATGTCGTTTACTGCCCGTACACAGTGATTCTTGTTTTTCTAGATTTGATTTTGATTTTTCTGATTTTTGTCATATTTTCTTTTTATGATTAGATCATGGATAATATGATATGTTAAGATCAGATTATGTGTTTTAACATGCTTTTATGTGTTGTATGAGCATGGTGGATGGTTATGGCCTTTCGACCTTAGTGTAATGGTTTTGGTTTTGGTTTTAAATACGACTTGCATGTCGTCAATCTTTGTAATCATAAATCTCGAATGTAACTCGAGTTATTCTTGTAAGTTCATTAGATTAGTTTTACTTTCAATCATGTAATGTAATTGAAGACTCAAGAAGGCTATCCAATGGAGGTGATACAAAGAAGAAGACGAGGTATACAAGAAGTCTAAACAAAGAAGAAGACTTGTGTAATAAGTAGTTGTATTTATTTCAATCACCATATTAGATTGACCTTGATCTTTATCATGAGCTTGATAAAGATCACATAGGATGGGGCCATAAACTAACACATTTACTTTATTGCACTTTACATTTACTTGTTTATTTAATTTTATATATGAGATATATGCCTATGTTTACCATGCGATGATAGATTTAGGTGAACTTAAATCAATATAAGGCGTGCTCTAGAAAATCTAGAATATGAATCGTTTCTTGACTTAACAATAAATATTATGAATACGATCATGAGATTCTTGTGTTTATGAAACACGTAATTGAATATGAATTTTCAATATTGAGAGAAAGGATGATTTTGTCAACAACAGATTTCTATCTGTAAGAAAGGGTTATTAAGTGACGCCTCTTGACAATGCTCCACCCGATCTGGGAATCATCTGATTATCGATTATTGATTTGAAATATTTAATTTAAAAGGAAGAATCTCTTTATAATATAATTATGATTGTAACGTAATATAATCCCTCTAAAATTAAATAATATCAAGTAGTAATTGGCCAATGACACAACGGGCTTGTGTCGGTCATAGCCTTCCAACATGGTAGAAAGTGGTTCTTATTTTTAAATCATTGTCATTTCGTGCTACAGCCGAGGGCTTTGATTTCGAAATAAGAAATACTTGTCTATTACATAGAGATGTGTACATTGAATTAGAATCTAAAGGTCGGTACGTGCTACAGCCGTGGGTCGTTGGAGACTGATTCAATTGTACGAAATGTTGGGTTAGACTTGACTTAGAATATTGAGTTTGTCGTGCCACAGTCGTGACTCAATTATTCAAGAAGTTAAACTTATATTAGGGAATAACATAAGATGTAATTGACAAGAGTTGTCTTCCTATTGAACATCACATGACGTTTCGTGCCACAGCCAAGGTTGTGTGATGGAATGTAGGATCCCTATTCCCACTAGCATTATGAATGCTTAATTTTCACTTAGGGGGTTGAAAAAATTAGATAAACTAGAGGGAGAAACTTATGAATAAAGACCCGATTCATATAGTGTTTTAAAATGAAATTGAATATTTGCTAAGTGTTGTTATGTGTTTATCATTTACAGATTTACTATATTCGTCATGTCTTCTACACTATCACTCCGGGAGCATACTAGATGCTCACAAGTTGACTGGTCCTAATTTAGCTGTTTGTTTTCACTGTAACAAGTTGGGACACTGGAAGAGGAACTGCAAGGTTTACCTTGCAGAATTGAAGAAGAAGAAGGGTAGTAAGACTACCGCTTCTGATTCAGGCATGTTCATGATCGAAGTTAATATGTCACTAGGTCAAATTTCTACTTGGGTATTAGATACCGCCTATGGTTCTCATATTTGCAATTCGTTGCAAGGACTAAAGGGAAGTAGGACTCTTGAAAAAGATGAGGTGATTCTACGTATGGGCAATGGAGCAAGGGTTGCGGCCATATCTGTAGGATCATTTAGTTTACATATGCCTACGGGAAAGACTATTATTTTGAATAATTGTTATTATGTTCCCTCTATTGTGAGGAATATTGTTTCTATTACTATGTTGGATGTGGATCATTTTTCATTTATTATTAAGAATAATGAATGTTTTATCCTTAGAGATAATGTTCTTTTTGGACGTGGCATTTTAAATAATGGTCTGTATGTATGTGACGTAGAGCATGATTTACTTCAGATTGAACAAACTAATAAAAGAAAACGAGATGATGAAAATCTGACATATCTATGGTACTGTAGGCTAGGTCATATTAGTGAAAATAGACTGCGGACATTGCATAAGGAAGGGTTACTTGACCCCTTTGATTTTGAATCATATCCTACATGCGAGTCTTGTCTATTGGGTAAAATGACCAAATCTCCATTTAGTGGACATGGAGAGAGGGCTGCAGATTTGCTAGGATTGGTACACACATATGTATGTGGACCAATGTCTACGCAAGCCATTGGTGGATTTCCGTACTTCATTACTTTCATAGATGATGGATCTAGATTCGGATATGTGTATTTGATGAAACACAAGTCTGAAGCCTTTGAAAAGTTCAAAGAATATAAACATGAAGTGGAGAAACAAACCAAACACAGTATTATAACTCTTCAATCAGATCGAGGTGGTGAATACTTGAATGGAGAGTTTCTAGATTATCTCAAAGAAAATGGTATAGTCTCCCAGTGGACTCCTCCATATACTCTACAGTTAAATGGGGTATCTGAAAGGAGAAATCGAACTTTGTTAGACATGGTTCGGTCCATGATGAGCTATGCGAATCTTCCAGTATTCCTATGGGGTTATACATTGGAAACCTCAGCATATTTACTGAATAAGGTGCCTTCCAAATCTGTTCCTCAAACACCATATGAGATATGGAAAGAAAGGTAACCGAGTCTTAAACACATTAATATTTGGGGATGTCCAGCTTATGTCAAGAAAGTTGACCCAGATTAGCTGGAATCTCGATCCGTAAAATGTAATTTTGTGGGATATCCTAAAGAGACTTTGGGGTATTACTTTTACACCGATCATCGGGTGTTTGTCTCCAGACATGCTACCTTCTTGGAAAAGGAGTTTATCCTTGAAGGAAACAGTGGGAGCAAAATTGAACTTGATGAAGTTCAAGAAGCATAAACTACTACGGATCAAGTGGAAACACCTGTTCAGACTAAACAACCTTCTATGGAACAGCCCATTCATAGGACAAGGAGAGTGTCTCGCCAACCTGAGAGGTATTATTGCCTTGTAATTGAGAATGACAATGAGTTGTCAATCATTGATGATGACGACCCTGTGACCTACAATGAGGTTATGAGTAGTGTTGACTCAGAGAAATGGCATAGTGCCATGAAATCCGAAATGGAATCTATGTATACCAACCAGGTATGGACTTTGGTTGAGGCGCCTGAAGGTGTTAAGCCTATTGAGTGCAAGTGGGTATACAAAAGAAAGATTGGAGCAGATGGCCAGTGGAGACCTATAAGGCCAGGCTCGTGGCAAAAGGATTCAAACAAAGGCAAGGGATTGACTTTGATGAAACTTTTTCGCCTGTAGCCCTATTAAAATCAATTCGGATTTTGCTTGTGATTGCTGCCTACTATGACTATGAGATCTGGAAAATGGACGTGAAAATGACCTTCCTCAATGGGGAACTTGAGGAGGAAGTGTATATGACACAACTAGAGGGTTTTCTTTTGAAGGGAAATGAACACCTAGTGTGTAAGCTGCTGCGAACCATATATAGTTTAAGGAAACCTTCTCGTAGATGGAACATCCATTTTGATGAGACAATCAAAGAGTTTGGTTTTATCAAAAATATAGATGAACCATGTGTCTACAAGAAGGTTAGTGGGAGCGCGGTAACATTTCATGTATTGTATGTGGATGACATACTTCTTATAGGAAATGATATACCGATGCTAAAATCAGTCAAAGTATGGATATCAAAGAACTTCACCATAAAGGACTTGGGAGAAGCATCCTACATTCTCGGTATGAAGATCTATAGAGATAGATCTAGAAGAATGATAGGTCTTACCCAGGGTATATACATCCAGAAAGTGCTTAAAAGGTTTAGCATGGAAAACTCCAAAAGAGGTCTCATACCGATGAGCCATGGAGTGTCCCTTTCCGAAAAAATGTCTCCTAAGACACCTGAGGAAAGAGAGCGTATGAGTAAGATTCCTTATGCATCAACAATAGGATCTATCATGTACGCGATGTTGTGTACAAGGCCTGATGTTGCTTATTCAATTAATGTGACGAGTAGATATCAGTCCAATCCAGGTGAAGACCACTGGAAAGTAGTGAAAAACATCCTTAAGTACTTGCGAAGGACTCAGGACATTTTTCTTGTTTTTGGTGGTGAATCTGAGTTGATAATAGAGGAGATGTCAATGTCGAGAGAGTTGACACACATAACAACGTAGCAGACCCACTCACAAAGCCACTTTCCCAGAGTCACTTTGATCGTCATAAAGACAAGATGGGTATTAGATACCAGAGTGATTGGCTTTAGTACAAGTGGGAGATTGAAAGAGATATGTCCTAAGTCCAATCATGTATGAGGATTTAGGAATAACTTTTATGTAATATGTTTTGATTTCATTGATATTAATAAAAGACTTGTTTTGTTTTTATTGCGGGCTCTATCTATTTAAATGTTTAAATAAGATATACCACAGTTTAGAGTAAAGCTTTTTATGGATTGTGATGAGATCATAATAATGAGACCTAAAAGATGATAACTCTAAACTTAAATAGTTCCTGGTCGTAGGATTACTAACTAGTAATTAATAATCTGCAAAGATCGGTACATACTATGGTTGCTTCATTATGAATGATGTTTGTTCTCATAGACATTTGTCTGGTGACACTATAGCTAGTATGTAGGTGCTTATTATAGAATAAGTTCACTGAACATGACTCACACGGCTGAACAACTGATGGAGTTCACTCACGTGTCAGCTGTTGTTCACATAGTGATAGTTGTACAAGTATCCTTAGACTTGAGGTCATCATAGTCATCTTGTATACACTGAACAATGCTTTGGTTTAGTTCTTAGTCTCAAGAGACAATTATAAGGGCTCTACTAGGTATAGGATGTAACACCCCCAAATCCGGGGTCGGGGATCCGGGTTGTCACGAGTTCCATTTCCCTTAATAATACCCAATCTTAATAAATAATCAACTACTCTGTACTATGACCCCACAATAAACACACACACCACAAGTTATAGTCTCAGAGATGAACACTCAAAAATAACACATGTCCTTATATTCCACAATTATAAACCGTTACACCTTAAAAAGGTTCTGAATAAATTTATATATTCCTTGCCATTATTACAATTCATATTATACATAAGTCTGGTTCATCAATAGTTGAAAACCTAGCCTATTGGTAGCTCATACCTCAGCTACGGCGGCATTAACGCTTTCAGAAGACTGCGGAACGTTTTCTAACCGCTTGCGAATCGGGAGATTGGTCCTGTTCATCTTTTCTATCTGTTGTTGTGTGATGAAAGAAGAAAGCAAGGGTGAGCAGCAAGCCCACCAAAATAATATGTATAATGATTAACAATATATGAGCCTTCTCATAGTACTCATGAAAGTCTTGGTCAAAAGAAATAAACCAAGTTTGATATCTTAATGCGATGAAGTCGAAAAATATTCAGTATATATACATATATACTTTTCAAAATCTTGGAAGTCCTCTTCCATGTATAATATACACAGAGTTCCAGTTTATAACTGTATAAAAATATCGTTGCAAGGTGATCTCATATATCTACCCTTGTCTCAACGTTTTTCTGAAAATCTTTGATATGCATAAGATAATCATTAACTAGATATAAGTTGAAAATATGAAGTTACAAGATACCCCAATATACTTATATCTTTTCCAAATATTACTTGAACTACCACCATTCAAGTTATAATCAGTTCAAAAGTTCATCACATAGATGAGACTACAAGACAAGATTTGAATAGATTCAATCTTTGAATATCATTATAAATAATGAAGTTACGAGATACTTCATTAAATCCCGATATATATACACCTATATATATACATTTCATACACTCCTTGAAAACCTCTGTTATGAAAATTATAAACAGAGTTGCAATATCCAATGAATTTGGAAAGGAGAAAACCTTGGCATAAACCTGATATCTTGCTGATCAGGCAAAGATACCAATAAGTAACCTTTTCTACTAGTAGATGGACGAATTCCCCACTGGTCATCACCCTGGCCGCAATAGGACCTTATGCTGGACCGCCACTCAGCCACTTACGCATTTGATGGACTCCCACTGAGCCACTTACACTTTCATGGACGCCCACTGAGCCCATGTTGCTTATGCCGACTCAAATAGATGAACTTACTTCCCGAATGATGGGCAAGTAATCAAGATGTTTTCTCAAAACAACAACCTCGTTGTGAATGTAAAATACACCACTGAGCCGGATCCCTCAAGTTTTGAACGAGTATTTAAATCCCCTTTAAAAGGAAGATCTTAAATATAAAAATGAGTTTTGGGATCCGCTCTAACTTTTAAAAATTATTTTGAAGAATCGAAAACACTTTAAAGAGTGTTTGGAGTAATGCTGATTTAATGAAATAAATCAGTCCCAATATATTAGAAAATATCTGAATATTATTATTTAAATAATATTCCCATAAAGAATAATCTTTATAAAAATAATTGAAGTAGAAGTTTTAAAACTTATACTTGAAATGAGTATTAAATAACCAAAGATATACTTATACGAAAGTACTATCTTTATTTGAATAATCAAAGATAAGTTTGATTATCGACACCTTATTCTTTAATAAAATAAAGAATATATCTCAGCAAATAATCGGAGTCATAGATCCTCAAATGAATATTCAAATAATATTCATTAAATAATATAAATTGAGTCATAAGCCCTCGAATGAATATTCAAATAATATTCAATAAATAATATAAAGGAGTCATAAGCCCTCGAATGAATATTCAAATAATATTCAAATAATAAAATAAAAGGGGTCATAAGTCCTCGAATGAATATTCAAAATAATATTCATTTAATAAAATAAAGAAGTCATAAGCCCTCAAATGAATATTCAAAATAATATTCATTTAATAAAATAAAGAAGTCATAAGCCCTCGAATGAATATTCGAAATAATATTCAATAATAAAATAAAGGAGTCATAAGTCCTCGGATGAATATTCGAAATAATATTCAATAATAAAATAAAGGAGTCATAAGTCCTCGGATGAATATTCGAAATAATATTCAATAATAAAATAAAGGAGTCATAAGTCCTCGGATGAATATTCGAAATAATATTCAATAATAATATAAAGGAGTCATAAGTCCTCGGATGAATATTCGAAATAATATTCAATAATAATATAAAGGAGTCATAAGTCCTCGGATGAATATTCGAAATAATATTCAATAATAAAATAAAGGAGTCATAAGTCCTCGGATGAATATTCGAAATAATATTCAATAATAAAATAAAGGAGTCATAAGTCCTCGGATGAATATTCGAAATAATATTCAATAATAATATAAAGGAGTCATAAGTCCTCGAATGAATATTCGAAATAATATTCAATAATAAAATAAAGTTAAAGTTATCGAATAAACCTTATTCGATTAATAGTTTTGAAAACTATAACCATATATATATAAAAATATATATATTATACTCAGGAACATCGACTCCTGGTTTAGAAATATGTTCACCTTTTGATCCCCTATACTAAGGGTAAATTCAAATACCGCTTATCTCTAGCATAGGTATTATGCAACTGTAAGCATTTTAACCAACAGATATATAATCCAAGAATATGAAACAGGCATGCATATATACCATATCACATGCTACAATATATCGCAAGAATTTGCTAATAACAAATATGCATTTATCGCAAGATCATGCATATACACATATACATCACAACAACAGTATAATGGGTAGAAAACTTGCCTGAGTGCTCCCGGATAGACTTAAGCTTAGAGTGGGTCCGATAACCTATGAACAACAACATAAGTCGGAATTAAACCCCGGTCGCTTAAGAAACTAGACTTTAACCATTTAGAGTCCTAACGTTCGCTTTCGCGCTTAACGATTTACTTAAGTCGCTCGAGTACCCTCGGCTCCACCATTTTTAATAAATTAACCATTAAGGGTTTTAAGGCGATTCTTTCGCGAGTACCTTACCAACTGCCTAATCCACTTTACATAATTGTTTCTTACCTCAATTAGTCATTTAAGGTCCTTAACCAAGGTTTCAAAGTAAGGCGAGGGGTAATGGTTCGGTCGCGAAACGCCGTTACTTAAAACGGTCGTTTCTCCTTAACCGTACATCGGAATCAAACGAACTACATAACAAAACGAAGCTCGTAACATGAACTATCTAATCATGGCAATGGTCAAAACCTAGCAGTGAGTTCACGGGTCCTAATGTTAAGAACAAAAACAGCCTAAAGTAAATCGGACATTACGACGGCTATGTTTACGCGATTTCCCAAAATTTTACCAACCAATTCAACACCAAACCATCACCAATCAATCCCAATACAACCATATGACCATATCACTCCTCAACCACTTTAAACCATTTAAACCAATCTCAAATCACACCATGAATCATCAAGAACAACTAGTGCTACTTTTTAACTCCAAAATCAACAAAAGCACTTAACCACTAAGATCTCAACATGACAAAAAACTACTACACTTAATCTATCATTCCATCATCATAATCATTTATATCAAACAATCTTAATACTAAGATCATGAAGAGTTATACCTTCCTTGAAACTTTTAATCAATGAAAGATCCTTGGAATGTCCATGGAAGCCTTAATATATGCTTAAGCTACCTTGACCTTGCAAATAAAATCAAGAATCAAAAATTTGTTCTTGAAAGTTACTATTCACCCTAAAATAAAATGATTTGTTTGAGATAGAAAACCTTTGATTCAAGCACTCAAACTACTTGCTCTTCTTAGTTATGAAATATAGGATCCAAAGAAACAAACCTTATAATTTTCCATGGAGTATAGCTTGTGTTTTGAATTTCTAATTCACCATTTTGGTGAAAAATTCGAAATGAAGAAGATGAAAAGGGGGAGAGAGAAGCTTGCTTTGTTTTATTGATCTTTGTGCATAAAAGGCTTGGTTGATATCCTTTTGTTTTGTTAATTACCTTTTAACCATGGTAAAATTTGTGTGGCTTGAAATCAACCAACAATACCTTCCCTTTGGTCATGCTTATGTCATCCTCCTATGTCATCTTCCCACACTTGTCATCTTCTTGTTGGTGTGGTGACATCATCATCACTAACCTCTTTGATTAGCTCTTAATTACTTGGCTAATAACCGCTGATCTGTTATACGGTTCGCTTAACTTTCGTTCTCGTTTATCGTTTGAGGGATCATACCCGGGATCTTATTACTTGGGTTCCCTTAACCTTTCTCAATACATTATATTCCTTTTATGATCCTCTCTTATAATCCTTGAATTTAAATCCTTTTAATCATGTTACCTTATACTCAATTGTTTCGGTATCTGGTGGATTTTCGGGAAAAATCAAAGTGTTCGAATTTGGATTCTGACGATCTTTACATACACTTATATTCCATATAAAGTACTAATAAGATCTCAGAATAACAATAGAAGAACCCCTACATAGTGTGGCACGAAAAGTTTTCTTATTCAGCATAATCAGCAAAATCACTATTCATAAGGGTTTCAAAAAAATTCAAAAAAATTGGGGTTATTACAGTCTCCCCTCCTTAAAAGGATTCCGTCCCGGAATCAGATAGAAAATGAATAGGGATACTCTCTTAGCATTGCACTTTCTAACTCTCAAGTAATTTTCCCACATTGTGGTTCTACCATCAAACTCTGACTAGTTTGATAACCCTTCTCCTAAGCACTTGTCCCTTTTCAATCTATAACCCTTCCTGGTTGCTCCATATAGGTTACGTCGGGTTGCATGTCTATGCGCTCATATGCCCCTATTTATCTGGCATCCGAATTACACTTCCTTAACATTGATACGTGGAATACGTTATGAACTTGTTACAGGTTCGGGGGTAGGGCTAGCTCGTATGCTAACTTCCCAATATGTTTTAGTATATCCAAGGGTCCAACAATTCGTGGACTTAAACTTTCCTTTCTTTCCAACCCTCATCAATCCTTTCCAAGGGATACCTATAACATCACTAGGTCCCCTATTTTATACTCTTTGTCCTTTCGAGTCAAATCAGCATACCTCTTATGTCCATCTTGGGTTACTACCAGTCGTCCTCTGATTAGATCTATTATATCCTTGGTCCTTTGGACTACTGCGGGTCCGAGCATCTTACGTTCTACAACTTCATCCTAACATAAGGGAGATCGACATTGTCTTCCCTCAAGGATCTCATAAGGCGACAACTCGATAATGACATAAGATCTATTGTCGTAAGAAAACTCAATCCGTGTTAAGTGATCATTCCAATTTTTTTCAAGTCTATTGCACAGACTCTCATTATAGCTTTTAGCATTAGAGATTTTGCTTCTCAATACCCATTCTTTTCTAGTTCGTAATCGCTACTACCTTCCGTTCCTAATATTATACTGGTTATACTTTTGCTCGTTAGCGTTCTATAACCTTTTAATAACCTCGTCAACCTTAGTATCACGAATGTGTTTCCATTCCGCATACCACCACAACTTTACTACTCCTTTTTCAGCTGCTTCTATCTTCGAAAGCTTAGTCCTTCATATAGAAGTAAAAGAATTTATTGAGAGATCACTATGATCATGAACACTTGTTACATTGCATAGTTAGTACAGAAGGTGGCCAGCCTTTAGTACTTGACAAGCAATTAAACAATATATGGTATCCTACTCGGCTTCTATCACACAGATAGATAGTCATTCGGCAATACCTCCCCTTCTGGAAGGGTTGTTCTTCTCAGCTTATATGAAATGAAAAGAAGAGAAAAGAACGAATTGAAGAGAATTGTATATGTGAAAAAAAATATACTGCCACCAAATATCTAGCTTGGAACCTACCTCTGAACTATAGAGGTTTGATATAGGAGAACAAAACATATGTGTATTTATATCAACATCAAGTATTATAGCATCGCATTTTACATGCTTAAATATTTACTATTCCATCCATCATTTTATGGACCCATGCTCTTGCTCGAGCTTATACACAATCACCTTTGAAATTCCCTCGACATCGAAAATCGAATCTGGGTTTTCATTCTAGACATCACCGTTACTAAAATTCTATGCTTGCACTGCAACCTTCCTCGTATAGTAATACGACTCTTTATTGATAAGAAGGAATAAGTATTCAATAGGTAGATAATCGACTTAATTAGTCTATCAGTGATAACTTATACATCACCACAACCCGATTAGTGGTACTTAATCTCAACATCCATTCCAATACAACTCTTACGGTTGTAATTAATTGGCTCATTAACCGCAAAATCATTCCTGCACTACTAGGGTCCATCGTTAACCTACTGTAGTCATTCATTTTCCATGAAGTCTTAATAGCTAACCATACGGAGTCCATACATCTCGTATCGAATTCTTCTAAGGAGGTAACATGATCACCGTTCATGATTCATGAAGAACACTCCTGAACTTGACGTACATATGACATGAAGCAGATAAAATTGCAGAAGAGTTTCAGTGAAAGCGACGATAGCAGGTTAATACCATTATTAACCATATGTCTTTATTAGGAGACATGAAGCTCAAAGGTTCATTTAGTCCTTTCGTAACATGGTCCTGGCTTATCTTAAGATATGACCCTCTAAGATAGATAACCCGCTCACGGTGATTACAAAAATTAATCTTTACCCAACTACTATCACTGTTGAGTATCGCACAATCATCAGAAGGAACGTCAATCTTCCACACCAAAATACAACCTTCACAGCCTTAACCATTATCACTATATTCCTCTGGCACGAGCGCCTATAATTGTCCTCTTACACTTAAAGTGTCGGCCACCTCTTTGGCCTTTCTTGATAGTAATATTTCCTTACAATCAATGTCATTTTAACCACCTTCACTAAATTTTCTACCTCATTTCCAATCACTGCTTGTGTGAAGATGTTTTCCTTAAAATCTGATGAGTAAAAAAAAATATCACCATTTTTCCATAAGTTATTGCCTCAGTCTTTAGAGGTTAATCACTGTCACGACTGACTCTCAATCATACTTAGAACATCTTTTATCCTAGGCCCTAATTGCTCTGAACAATTTCGACCTTTACTGGTTCGATCCATACTTTCTCGTGGTTTAACACGTGCCCCACTTGGCATCATTATAATTACGTCATATTTCCTTTATCAACATTTTTATTCTTGAGAATTTTGAATATTACCTTTCTCCTTGTAAAACCTCTAAGGTTATCCTCGAATCGTTCCTCCTGTATTCCCTAGATACAGGGCATATCAAGATACCATTTATTAATACCAGAATCATTGTCTATATACTTCTGAAAAATTTCTCCACTAATTCTTAAAGGTTGTTATTACCTTAATCCTTTCCAATTCATACTATCAAAACTCATACTATCCCTATTAAGGGTGAAATGCCAACCTTTATGCATTCCCCTAGGATTCATTTTAAGTTACTGATGTTTTATCCTTAATTCCACCTTTAAAAAGGTACATGCATCCTTCCATGGATAAATTAAGTCATATATCCCTGATAAGGGTGTCTTATTCAATTATTCCCACCTCGATAGTATATGCCGAATTTCACAATAACATCTGTATTCAAAATGAGGTCAATCAATATGACCTCCAAAAGATAACAACGGTTATCCGCTTTTATTGCCTAAATTGGGTAACGATAACAAGGGTGTTCTGGAAGATATTGGTCGTGTTCAACGTGAACTTCTTCTTAATAATTCCTTATTTACTTTTGTTGTTTATCTCAACAGTCATCTCAATGTTGGGATATCTTTCATACATGGCGTCTCCCTTTATGGGTATCAAGCCACCGGTCTTACACTTCATATTCTTGAAGGTCACTTCCTTCATCCAATTTTCCTAATTTCTTACTTTCTTGACTCCTCAGTCCATCCGCGTTTCCTTATTAATCAATCGATCTATCTCAAAGTTTCATCGAATACTGTCAACTTCAAGGGAATTAACTATACGTATCGCTTACGTCTTCAAACCTTGAATTTATCTCATGATCAGTCACCATCGCGCTGATGATGACACACTTCTCTATATTTATTGCAAGGGTTTCTTAGGGTTTCCCATACCTAACTCCCTTATCACTTCTAAACTCTATTTCCTTTATATCCCTTTATACTCCTACCCTTTTCAGTCTTTTATTTTCGTTTCCATTACAACCACAACATAAGCATTGATTTCAAACATCCCGTCATTCTAGATTCGTGTCCTCAGAACGAATCTTGACAACTTTTACAACTTAAATTCATAATTCATCATACTTGTCCGCTTTTGTTCTGGCTCTAAAGTTTTTTATACTACCTTCATAACCTTGGGAGTTACTTTCCCGAATACAATCGACTGAACTTTAATCAGTTTATTCTAACCTCTGGCTCCGTGCCTTCCTTGGCCTTTCACCAGCGGGTGGCCTCTCTCTTAGGAGGGTAAGTGACAAAACAGTCTTTTGTGATTCGTCAATCATTTAGAATCTCAAATGATTCCTATATTTCCTTTAGCCAGGCTCTTGCCTCGACTGGGTCAACCTGTTCCTTGGAACTCTGAGAGCTTAGTGATTTAAAGGTCATGAAAGAATTTCCTACCGCATTGTTTCCTCAAGGTGGTGGTTGGGGATAATAGTCTAAGTTCTTTTTAGACAGGTCCATGAATTGTCGTATAGGAAAACCGTCTCGGGTCTCCTTTCCTTACTCGACTTTCTGTTTCCTTAGTATGAAATGCTTCATCCTTCTCCCATACTTGGGGTTATTTTATACGTTAAAATCCTCATTTTCCACTTCATTATGTTATGGGTTCCTTCTATCTTGATGGTGACCTCCCTGACTATCACGTTCAGGGTTTGCTCTAAATCTTATTCCTCAAACTAGCTTTCATCTAAGATTTCATCTTTAGGCTCTAGAACATTTGGAACCTAAATTCTGTAGGAATACCTCATTATTCCCTTATCATCTTTCTTGGTATTAATCTTTTATCTAATTGTTAGCTCTCTGCCTTCATTCATCACTTTTTCTGGCATAATATGTTCTTTTCCGATAATTCGGACTGTATTGCAATCTCAAACATTTTTTCGGTACCGGCTCCGGTTACCTTCACTTCTATTTCCATTTTCTCAAAATCTCTTGTAAACTCTCTCAAAGACATTATCATCTTGAGTCTCTCCTTTTTACTAAAAGCATCAGCCACCACATTGGCTTTCCCCGAATGATAAAGAATCTCATAATCGTAATCCTTGATTAGCTCTAACCACCTCATTTGGCGCATGTTGAGCTCTTTTCTGTGTGAAAATGTACTAGAGCACTTATGGCTTAGGTAATTCTCGCACTTCTCTCCATACAAGTAGTGCCTCCAATCTTTAGGGCAAAACTATTGCCATGAGCCCAAGCTCATAGGTGGGGATATCGAATTTTATATTCCCTTAATTTTCTTGACGCGTACGCGTGTACCTTGTTGTGCTGTATAAGAGCACCCTAATTCCTTATGCGAAGTGTCAATACAAACCACAAAATCTCCTTTTTCCATCCGGCAATGCCAACATAGGGGCCATCACCAATCTTTGCTTCAGTTCTTGAAAGTTGTTCTCGTATTTCTTTGTCCATTCGAACTTCTCAGTCTTACGAGTAAGCCGCGTTAAAGGGGCTACTATCTTTAGGAACTTGAACGAACCTCTGGTAGTAACCGGCCAATCCTACCTCTGGTAGTCGCCCTAACCATAGTCATCAATTCCTCAGTGGTCCTTTATTCATTCTTGTCAGGATCCTCCACGGGATTCTTCTCAGCAACAATCCCTTCTAGGACAACATCCTCAACCGCTACATCCTCAATATGAACATCATCCGGTCCCGCGTTAGGACGCTCTATCGGATCCATAATCTGATCTCCAATAAGTAATAAAACATCATCACGTTGTTGCTCCTCAACCTCAGGGTTCGGAGTCCCGCTACCATATACGATAACGAACTACGCTTCTATCACGATATTTATAAGGGTTCCCATAAGGGTTTTAACTGTCAGTACTACGTTAGGTAGTCCGACTATGAACTTGGCAAAAGTTCTTATTATCTTAGTGAACTTATTATCTTAACGTCACATCATCTCTGAGGTTTATAACGCTTAGCTCTGATACCACTTCTGTAACACCCCCAAATCCGGGGTCGGGGATCCGGGTTGTCACGAGTTCCATTTCCCTTAATAACACCCAATCTTAATAAATAATCAACTACTCTGTACTATGACCCCACAATAAACACACACACCACAAGTTATAGTCTCAGAGATGAACACTCAAAAATAACACAAGTCCTTATATTCCACAATTATAAACCGTTACACCTTAAAAAGGTTCTGAATAAATTTATATATTCCTTTCCATTATTACAATTCATATTATACATAAGTCTGGTTCATCAATAGTTGAAAACCTAGCCTATTGGTAGCTCATACCTTAGCTACGACGGTATCAACGCTTTCAGAAGACTGCGGAACGTTTTCTAACCGCTTGCGAATCGTGAGCTTGGTCCTGTTCATCTTTTCTATCTGTTGTTGTGTGATGAAAGAAGAAAGCAAGGGTGAGCAGAAGGCCCACCAAAATAATATGTATAATGATTAACAATATATGAGCCTTCTCATAGTACTCATGAAAGTCTTGGTCAAAAGAAATGAACCAAGTTTGATATCTTAATGCGATGAAGTTGCAAAATATTCAGTATATATACATATATACTTTTCAAAATCTTGGAAGTCCTCTTCCATGCATAATATACACAGAGTTCCAGTTTATAACTGTATAAAAATATCGTTGCAAGGTGATCTCATATATCTACCCTTGTCTCAACGTTTTTCTGAAAATCTTTGATATGCATAAGATAATCATTAACTAGATATAAGTTGAAAATATGAAGTTACAAGATACCCCAATATACTTATATCTTTTCCAAATATTACTTGAACTACCACCGTTCAAGTTATAATCAGTTCAAAAGTTCATCACATAGATGAGACTACAAGACAAGATTTGAATAGATTCAATCTTTGAATATCATTATAAATAATGAAGTTACGAGATACTTCATTAAATCCCGATATATACACCTATATATATACATTTCATACACTCCTTGAAAACCTCTGTTATGAAAATTATAAACAGAGTTGCAATATCCAATGAATTTGGAAAGGAGAAAACCTTGGCATAAACCTGATATCTTGCTGATCAGGCAAAGATACCAATAAGTAACATTTTCTACTAGTAGATGGACGAATTCCCCACTGGCCATCACCCTGGCCGCAATAGGACCTTATGCTGGACCGCCACTCAGCCACTTACGCATTTGATGGACTCCCACTGAGCCACTTACACTTTTATGGACGCCCACTGAGCCCATGTTGCTTATGCCGACTCAAATAGATGAACTTACTTCCCGAACGATGGGCAAGTAATCAAGATGTTTTCTCAAAACAACAACCTCGTTGCGAATGTAAAATACACCACTGAGCCGGATCCCTCAAGTTTTGAACGAGTATTTAAATCCCCTTTAAAAGGAAGATCTTAAATATAAAAATGAGTTTTGGGATCCGCTCTAACTTTTAAAAATCATTTTGAAGAATCGAAAATACTTTAAAGAGTGTTTGGAGTAATGCTGATTTAATGAAATAAATCAGTCCCAATATATTAGAAAATATCTGAATATTATTATTTAAATAATATTCCCATAAAGAATAATCTTTATAAAAATAATTGAAGTAGAAGTTTTAAAACTTATACTTGAAATGAGTATTAAATAACCAAAGATATACTTATACGAAAGTACTATCTTTATTTGAATAATCAAAGATAAGTTTGATTATCGATACCTTATTCTTTAATAAAATAAAGAATATATCTCAGCAAATAATCGGAGTCATAGATCCTCAAATGAATATTCAAATAATATTCATTAAATAATATAAACTGAGTCATAAGCCCTCGAATGAATATTCAAATAATATTCAATAAATAATATAAAGGAGTCATAAGCCCTCGAATGAATATTCAAATAATATTCAAATAATAAAATAAAAGGGGTCATAAGTCCTCGAATGAATATTCAAAATAATATTCATTTAATAAAATAAAGAAGTCATAAGCCCTCGAATGAATATTCAAAATAATATTCATTTAATAAAATAAAGAAGTCATAAGCCCTCGAATGAATATTCGAAATAATATTCAATAATAAAATAAAGGAGTCATAAGTCCTCGGATGAATATTCGAAATAATATTCAATAATAAAATAAAGGAGTCATAAGTCCTCGGATGAATATTCGAAATAATATTCAATAATAAAATAAAGGAGTCATAAGTCCTCGGATGAATATTCGAAATAATATTCAATAATAATATAAAGGAGTCATAAGTCCTCGGATGAATATTCGAAATAATATTCAATAATAATATAAAGGAGTCATAAGTCCTCGGATGAATATTCGAAATAATATTCAATAATAAAATAAAGGAGTCATAAGTCCTCGGATGAATATTCGAAATAATATTCAATAATAAAATAAAGGAGTCATAAGTCCTCGGATGAATATTCGAAATAATAATCAATAATAATATAAAGGAGTCATAAGTCCTCGGATGAATATTCGAAATAATATTTAATAATAAAATAAAGGAGTCATAAGTCCTCGGAAAAATATTCGAAATAATATTCAATATTAAAAAAAAGGAGTCATAAGTCCTCAGATGAATATTCGAAATAATATTCAATAATAATATAAAGGAGTCATAAGTCCTCGGATGAATATTCGAAATAATATTCAATAATAAAATAAAGTTAAAGTTATCGAATAAACCTTATTCGATTAATAGTTTTGAAAACTATAACCATATATATATAAAAATATATATATTATACTCGGGAACATCGACTCCCGGTTTAGAAATATGTTCACCTTTTGATCCCCTATACTAAGGGTAAATTCAAATACCGCTTATCTCTAGCATAGGTATTATGCAACTGTAAGCATTTTAACCAACAGATATATAATCCAAGAATATGAAACAGGCATGCATATATACCATATCACATGCTACAATATATCGCAAGAATTTGCTAATAACAAATATGCATTTATCGCAAGATCATGCATATACACATATACATCACAACAACAGTATAATGGGTAGAAAACTTGCCTGAGTGCTCCCGGATAGACTTAAGCTTAGAGTGGGTCCGATAACCTATGAACAACAACATAAGTCGGAATTAAACCCCGGTCGCTTAAGAAACTAGACTTTAACCATTTAGAGTCCTAACGTTCGCTTTCGCGCTTAACGATTTACTTAAGTCGCTCGAGTACCCTCGGCTCCACCATTTTTAATAAATTAACCATTAAGGGTTTTAAGGCGATTCTTTCGCGAGTACCTTACCAACTGCCTAATCCACTTTACATAATTGTTTCTTACCTCAATTAGTCATTTAAGGTCCTTAACCAAGGTTTCAAAGTAAGGTGAGGGGTAATGGTTCGGTCGCGAAACGCCGTTACTTAAAACGGTCGTTTCTCCTTAACCGTACATCGGAATCAAACGAACTACATAACAAAACGAAGCTCGTAACATGAAATATCTAATCACGGCAATGGTCAAAACCTAGAAGTGAGTTCACGGGTCCTAATGTTAAGAACAAAAACAGCCTAAAGTAAATCGGACATTATGACGGCTATGTTTACGCGATTTCCCAAAATTTTACCAACCAATTCAACACCAAACCATCACCAATCAATCCCAATACAACCATATGACCATATCACTCCTCAACCACTTTAAACCATTTAAACCAATCTCAAATCACACCATGAATCATCAAGAACAACTAGTGCTACTTTTTAACTCCAAAATCAACAAAAGCACTTAACCACTAAGATCTCAACATGACAAAAAACTACTACACTTAATCTATCATTCCATCATCATAATCATTTATATCAAACAATCTTAATACTAAGATCATGAAGAGTTATACCTTCCTTGAAGCTTTTAATCAATGAAAGATCCTTGGAATGTCCATGGAAGCCTTAATATATGCTTAAGCTACCTTGACCTTGCAAATAAAATCAAGAATCAAAAATTTGTTCTTGAAAGTTACTATTCACCCTAAACTAAAATGATTTGTTTGAGATAGAAAACCTTTGATTCAAGCACTCAAACTACTTGCTCTTCTTAGTTATGAAATATAGGATCCAAAGAAACAAACCTTATAATTTTTCATGGAGTATAGCTTGTGTTTTGAATTTCTAATTCACCATTTTGGTGAAAAATTCGAAATGAAGAAGATGAAAAGGGGGGAGAGAGAAGCTTGCTTTGTTTTATTGATCTTTGTGCATAAAAGGCTTGGTTGATATCCTTTTGTTTTGTTAATTATCTTTTAACCATGGTAAAATTTGTGTGGCTTGAAATCAACCAACAATACCTTCCCTTTGGTCATGCTTATGTCATCCTCATATGTCATCTTCCCACACTTGTCATCTTCTTGTTGGTGTGGTGACATCATCATCACTAACCTATTTGATTAGCTCTTAATTACTTGGCTAATGACCGCTGATCTGTTATACGGTTCGCTTAACTTTCGTTCTCGTTTATCGTTTGAGGGATCATACCCGGGATCTTATTACTTGGGTTCCCTTAACCTTTCTCAATACATTATATTCCTTTTATGATCCTCTCTTATAATCCTTGAATTTAAATCCTTTTAATCATGTTACCTTATACTCAATTCTTTCGGTATCTGGTGATTTTTCGGGAAAAATCAAAGTGTTCGAATTTGGATTCTGACGATCTTTACATACACTTATATTCCATATAAAGTACTAATAAGATCTCAGAATAACAATAGAAGAACCCCTACATAGTGTGGCATGAAAAGTTTTCTTATTCAGCATAATCAGCAAAATCACTATTCATAAGGGTTTCAAAAAATTTCAAAAAAATTGGGGTTATTACATAGGAATTTGTACACGAAGATAGTGTATGATCAATAAAGGATATACCCCTTCCAGTGTAGGAAGAAAATGTTCAATGCTGATCCACTTATGTTGGTTCAGGAATCTCTGGCCAGAGTGAATGAAATTAGAAAGGAGTTTCTAATTTATATTAAATAGAACTAAGCATAGTGAATGGGAAAGCAAGTGATTAAATAAGATAGGCTTGCCACAAGTTCCATGCCTTGTATTTAATCGTGACATTGCAGGGTAGAAGGAATTAATTGTACGGTAACTACTCACTGAATAGGTTCTTGGTATTCTAAGCAGTGAATTCGTATTATCCGGATAGTCGCGATATGCTGAGAAGTATCCCTCACGATGTAGAATAAATATGATTAATTAATTAATTATATTTAATAAATTAGAAAATTTATATAAATAATGATAAAATAGTTTTATTATTATTTATTTCTACTACCTGCTTAATATTGAACCTACAGGGTCACACCATAAAAGAGAATAATTTAATGGTGGAGAAATTAATTAATAATGGCTGATAATTATTTATTTATGAAATAAATAATTAATTGGCAAATTTAATAATCGATTAAATGAGATTTAATTGATTATAAATTAATTAAGAAAAAGTTCTTAATATTATTAATTAAGAATTTAATTTTTGGAAATTAAATCAAGTGAGAGAATTATTTCTAAAGTGTTTAGAAAAAGGATTAATAATTAAAAGGTGTTTTAATTATTAGTGAGAATAATAAAGGGTTAATAATAATAATATTTTATGGGAAAATTTTCAGCTGAAAATTTTGCCTATAAATATACTATTATAGACCCTATTTTTGCCTCAACCAAAAAGATTTACAAAACTCTAATTCTCTCCATCTCCTCCTCCTTCATTACATCATTTTCTTGGTGGATACCGGTGGAGTGCTTCACACTTGAGGAGCAGCTGCTAAGGATCTCCGTTCATCATTTTTGGATCGCTATTAAAGACCTCCATCTTTCCATTAATGTAAAGCTTCTTAAGGTATACTTACTGAACTACGAATTAAATATTATTTTTCTCATGGATCCTGCTGAGAGTTTCGTTTTTTTTTAAGATTTAAATTTACGTTTTCGTTGCGTTTTTGTGCTAAAAACCCTTCAGTGGTCGCCACAGAACTGAGAAATAATCTAAGTACAGATACTACTCCTCCCTCTGTACTCTTGGTCGCCACATAGCACTCCTCTCCTCAGCCACACAATTTTATTGGATATAAGTCTACACTACAGAAGCAGAAGAATGTAGTTTTTCTGTTTATCTTCTTCTCCAACAAAAAGAGAGCTGATAAAACAAGAAGAAAAGATTTATAGAGAAGCTCCCGCACCTTGAATATCCGTTTAACCTCTCACCGGAGTAACGTTATAATGCCCGATTTAACTCTTGTATATTCATAGGGGCATTATAATCGTTACCCGGTAATTAAATCCTTAGAAAAACAAAAGCTAGATCATTGTATAGGATTTAATTTGTTGATCTTTGTAGAAGCTAGGAACTTTGTTGTTCTTAGATTGTAGCCGGTTAATTTATTTACCGGAGTGTAGCAACACTTCTCGTGGATTTATATATGAATATATATGTGACGACTGAGAATTTTGTGACGTAATTAAGTAAATAAAGTATGATTTATGTGATGTGATTATAAATTATGTGATTAAGTGTTGATTGTCTTTATTGTATATTAGTATCTGGGAGCGTAGGTAGAAGTGTTCCAATTTAAAGAGTCAGCTTAGGAGTTAAGCTGTGTTGTCGGGCCGTCAAGTAGAACGGAACCCGTCCTAAAAAGGGATTAAAGTATTTAAAATGTGAATTATGTGTTATTATATGAAATGAATGTTTAAGTAAAGTATTGCGTTCTAGTGACGTGTCGGTCGGTAATGATATTATGAAGCGTAATTGAAACGCTGAGCGTCGGGCCGTCAGGCAGAACGTGACCCGGTATGCGTAAATAGTAATAATATTAAAAATGAATTTTTTTACGATCAGAAATTAGTTGTGATGTGTGAGTATATGTAATTGCTTGTCTGTATGCGTGATTACGTGATCTGTTAGTATTTTTATGGATTTAAGGGGATTATTTGATTTAAATAAGGTTTATTTAACCTTTGCACATTTTTATAAAATTATCTGAGTAAGGTAAAGACATGAGATTTATTTTGTTATCTTCGAAATAGTCCTAGAGACTTTCTAAAAATGATAGACGGATTTATTTCATGATCGTTGCATTTTAAAATGATTTTTATGTATTAAAATGCTATTTTTAGCATAAACTTGTAAAAATCATATAAAATCAACCGTATGCTCAAAAGTTTATTATGAGTAATGGTTGGAAAGCTAATTTCGAGATCTACATCTTAAAATTTTCATTCATAATAATTTTCAACTTTCTGAGAGAGATATATTTAATATTTAATTTCTATTTTATTAGAGTAAAAAGAGAAATGAAATCAAACAAAGAAAAGGGATTAGTAAATTACTAAACTACCCTTGCCCCTATTACAAATACTAGCTCATTCTCCCCCCTTTCTTTCTCTCCTTTCCCGTCAACACTCTTCTCTCTCTCTCTCTCTATCTCTCTCTCTCTCTCTCTCTCTCTCTCTCTCTTTCTTTCTCACTCTCTCTCGATCACTCTATCTCTCGGCTCTCTCCCCATCTCTCTTCTCTCTCTTGCATGCAACAACAAAAACTCATCCAAATTCAAAGATTTTAGCATCCATAATTTCTATTTTTGATATGCTACTCAAACACCATTTGCATGTAAGTGTTTATATAGATTTCATAATTCAATCTCCATGATTGTGTTCAAGGAAATATGATTTTTTGCTATATGATCATAAGAGAAGTTTAAAGTGATTTTGTGGTTTAAAACTCAAGAGGAGACCAGTTATGGGCACTCTTAGGTTCGACCACCACCGGCCATGATCCAAGGAGAGCCGGTGGATTTTCAAAGTGTGATTTTCCAAGTACTATTGAATGATTTTGCTAAGATACTAATTGCTTGTTTGATATTTGATGATTTCTTGAAGTGTTGTTGGTAAATGAAGTGTTATGCTTAGAAGATTGTATGTAAAGTTTATTAGTAAGTGATTTTGGTGTTTAGATGATTAAAATGGTATGCATGTCATAAGAATCCATATGCATGTCCCTAAAAGTTATTGTATGTCAATGTTTTAAGCTTCTTTTGGTTTTGAACCATTGCTAGGTTTGAATTTTTATAAAAATTAAGGGGGAAGGATGATTTTTATTGTGTGAAAGTATGAATGGTAGCATTAAGTTGGTTGCAAGTGACTTGATTGGTTTTGTGCTAGAGTTGGTTTGAATTTTTGAGTAAAAAGGAGAGGAGTAGTCATTTGCTTAAGGTGCTTAAGATTTAAGAATCAAAGAATCTTTGGTTTTGATTAAAAGAGTTTTTTAGTTCGAATTTTTAATTTTAGAAAATGGGTTTTTGATTTCGATTCAAGCTTATAAAGTGTTTTGGTTTGAGCGATTAATTTTGCTTCGATTTTCTTTGAAAAAGGTTTTAAAGGATGAATTTTGGTATAAACTAAAGAGTATAAATGATCCCTATACTTGCATGTCAAATTGTGGTGTTGCATGTGATAACTTTTGAGAAATTCAAATGGTATAAGTTGGATTTATAGAAATTTAGATGGATTATATGCTTAAAGTGTTGCTTGTGTGTTTCTATGATAAATTGAAGTTAGATATGAAAGAAATAAGAATTTCATGTTAAGATATTGGTTGTAATTGACAAGATTAGAGTTTAAAAAGGATCATTAGATCTTTTGTTTGTGTTTTGTAATAAAGCCGAATGGTATATGGCTATAAAATGATTGATTTGATGCTAAAGTGAATGCATGTGAGATTTCTAAGAATAATGTGGTTTATTTGCTTGTTTGGTTCGAATTAAGTGACGTAAAAGAAGGTTTTTGAGTCGTTTTGGATATGAGATTATGTATTGATATGATAAGTCAAGTATAGAGTTTAATATACAAGGATTAAATGTTATATGTCATGTTTGTATTGCAATACATGAGCCGAAGTCTATTTGGTTTAGATATGTGAGTGATGGTATATGCGTATATGTGTTTATGGTGAGTGTATATATGTGCATACCCTTAGGGTATTGCGTTTAAGGGGAAAGTTAAGCGTTCTGGGAATGTGAGTTAAGAAACTAATTAAGGTTTTGGTTTTGGATTGTAGATTCAGAGCGTGAGGGAATTCAGACTAGGAAAGGGAAAGGTATACCAGGTGGCAGTAGTTCAACATTCAGGAAAGCGAATTCAGGAAAGTAACTCTAATTACTTGTATAAATGGTTATAGAGAGGATATTGTTCATGCCATGTAGAGTATTGAACTGTTAAAGTAAAGTACTCATGTCATTGATCTTGTGAACTTGTTATTGATAAGCTTATTGATCCAACCCTTGGTAACTTTCTTTTTCTTATTCACTTATTATACCATGAACTGTTATAAACCCTATAAGTACCTTTACAAACCCCTTGTAATGATGCTTCATTCCTTGTTTACCTTATCCTCTATTGATCCTTGAAACGGTTTTAATTTCCCTAACTTGAGTACCATGTTATCATTGATCAAGATCCCTAGAATGGAACTTTGCTTATCCCTGATTCATTCCCTCAACTTTGAATTTTTGAACTTGAACTTAAGAATGAGTTTCGACTTGAAAGAGTCCGAATGATTTCATATTCTTGGTAATGATAAAATGAATTAAGTAAACCTACCTTTTTCCAACTCAAGGTTTTCCAAACGAATTCCTAATGGATTGGATTGGGACGTAAGAGGCTAGTGGGACTAGTCCAGTCATAGTAAGAGGCTAGCGGGGCTAGTCCGGTTTAAAGCTGAAATAATGCCATTGGTACCTTAAAGACCGGATGGAGGTCGGTACGGGATGATCACCCATATTACTATTATGAAATGAAAGATAAAGTGGTCCAATCAAGGGTTCCATAATGATTTAAAAAGGAATTGAAATTTCCTACTCAGTAATTGATTCTTTGAAATTTTAAAAAGGTTTATATTGCTTTGAAAAGAGTTATTATGATATTGTGAAGCTTACAGCTTGTGAACCCTGATTTTGATTATGTTGATCATATAATTGATTCCTTATAATGAAAAGATTGTCGCTTTCCATTCGAAAGATCATTTGTGATCCTGTTAATGATTTGTGATGAATGTCGATTTTTACCCTGCCTTGAGCCTTATTCCTTGAAAGCCCAAAATTTTTCTTCGTAACCCCTTTCATAGCCTAATAGATGGAAATCTGCCACCTAGAATTGATAAAGTAGAATGCCCTGAGATCAGTAAAGTATATTGTGGATTTTATATTGTAGAACTGCTGTTTGGTTACTTGCTGAGTTTTATACTCATATGTTTTGTTTAAATCTTACCATGGCAGTTAAGCAAGAAGATGGCCAGGCTTAGGCGCACTGCTCGTAAGAGCGTACCTGGTGGTCCCTATCGTGTTGAGGGCTTCTGGTTGCCAGAGCAGGTAGTACAGTTGTGAGTGAGCAAGCGCTTAGCCAGAGAGTGTTGTAAAGATACAATGGGGTATCTGTCGGTTCCAAGCCGGGATCGACTATGTGTATTTGGTTTTATTTTGGGTTGTAAGTTATATATTTTATGATTGGTAGTTGTAATCTTGTCTCATACTTAATCCTGTTTGATCCTGTTAGTAGCTAATCGGGGTTTATGCTTATTTAATTAGTTGATGAAAGGTGTGTGGGTCCTCATTTCCCAACCCTGAGATTGAGGACGTCACAAGTTTAGTATCAGAGCTACATGATCTAGTCCTTGAGACAAGTTAGGATTAAAAAAAGGGTATTTTGGGTAAATATTTACATCGTGGGAGAGTTCGACTCATAGAGAGTTGTGTTAGACTATTAGGTATAGTCTAAGGAAAAGTGTGTATTAGCTAAAGTGGTGACTAGAGTTAGGGTGTGAGTTAGCAAAAAGCTTTATCCCTAACGCTGTTTCTTGGTTGTTGTTTTATGTTTTCTCTCAAGATCCCAGTAGTGGTAGTGATTCTGATTCAGAGATTAGTTTGACTGGTACCCCAGTGGACCCCATTCCACCCTCTTCAGAGGAGCCTGTGTATGTTAGTTCAGATCCAGAGGAGGATCCTTCTGAGAGTAGTGAGATCCCTATGCAGATTTCACCCCTTAGGCCAGATTCAGAGACCCTTTCCCCTGAGCCAAAGTCTGAGATGCCTACGATTGTGCCTGTCAGTGTTGGTGGCAAGTTAGCCTAGGACCAAGACTTTGTTTACTCCCGTATTCCTGAGTTGGGAGCTTTGGTGGATAGGCTAGCTCGAGAGACTAGGCAGAGCACTTCAGTTATGGATGATGAGTGGCGGGTACGGATTAAGATGGTGGAGCAGGTTGCCCGGAGGAGATTAGATGAGGGACCATCCACTAGTGATGCTGATGCTGAGGCTTGAAGGCTAGATAAGATCATTCACCAGATGTTGGTTGTGTTGAGAGAGATTCTGGATGATTAGTTGCTAGGAGGGACTGTTGGTTGAGCCCGTAGTTGATGTTTCTCAGCACTGGTAGGCTTTGGGATACTTGGTCAGATGTCGGGATCCCTATTTTATTTGTTGTATCATATTTTGAAACTTTGTAGTAGTAGTTGTTAGAAGTTAGGGGTAGATAGGGGGATATTTTCTAGTTTTTCCTCTGTTTAACCCTGTTATATTATTGTACCTTATTCCTGAACTTGAGATAACCAGACTTTTATTTATGTACCCTTTGGTTTGATGAATCCATTATATATCTTATTTTCTATTGTGCACCCTAAAGATCTACATAAACTGTTCTGAATACCATGATTTCGTACAACCATATTTAAAATCCCATAATATCATACCCTGTGCCATGAGAAAGCAACACTGATATGAGAATTATGTAGTAATAGGATTGCATGTGCAAAATTGGGTAAAGCTTAAAACCCGTAAAAAGAGATTTCGTAATAAATGTAGATATATATGCCATGCTATCGTATTGCTAAATAATTGCTCAATTAGGTTTGTAAGAAATGACCAACTCACCTAAACACCAAGAAGAAGAAATTCAAACCCAAGACCCAGAAGTGAATCCAGAAACCACCATGATGAGCAGACTTGCTCAGCTTTTACAACAACCCGTTGCCCCTAAAGTTGGAAACTTCAAACACTTTCAATCTGTTCATCCCCCAGAATTCTTAGGTTTTCTAGATCCAATTAAAGCACAGTCGTGGTTAAGAGAAATGGAAAAAGCATTTGAGTTAACAGAAGTTAAGGATGACAAGAAAGCTCAGTATCCGAGTTATTACCTTAAAGATGAAGCGAGCTTCTGGTGGGAATCTTTGAAAGTGTTGCTGGAAGGAAAGGACTTAACATGGGAGAAGTTTACTGAAATGTTTCTGGAGAAATATTTTCCAAGTTATATGCAGGATCAGTTGGAGATGAAATTTCTGGACCTTTGACAAGAAGATATGTCGGTAGCAGAGTATGAAGTGAAATTTTTGGAGCTTTCTAGATTTGTACCTGAGTATGTAAATACGGAGGCAAAGAAGGCTAAGAGGTTCCAACAGGGACTTAAGCCATGGATTAGAAGTCAAGTGGCATTGTTGGAGATCAAGAATATTGCCACCTTGGTGTAGAAGGCAATGATAGTAAAAGGAGAGCGTGAAGCTACGAAGAGAGAAAATGAAGGAAGGAAAAGGAAGTTTGAAAGCTCGGAGCAGAGAAAGGAAGTTCAAAGTTTAGAGGGAAATTTGGTAAGAATGGTGGAGGTTAGAACCAAAAATTTCAGAAGTTTAAACCCGGTAACGGAGCCCATAAGAATCATTTCCAGAAAGCAGGACAACCGGGAAAGGATAACAGACCTCAGATTCAAGAATACAAGGTTTGTGGAAAGAGACACCCGGGAAGGTGTAATAAGTTGGACGTGACCTGTTTCAAGTGTAGCCAGAAAGGGAATTACTCACCAGAGTGTCCAAATGGAGCAAAAAAGCCTGACTTGGCTTGTTTCAAATATGGAAAGGTGGGCCATATGGCCAGAAACTGCAAGGAGCCTGTTCAGAAGGCCAATGTTCTTAGGATTGCTGGACCGCCGCCTCTCCTAGCACCGTCAGCTCAACCTAGAGCTAGGACCTTTAATATGACAATGAAAGATGTTGTGCAAGATGTGGACGTGGTGGCAGGTATGCTTGTTATTAACTCAATATAAGTAAAAGTATTGATGGATTTTGGAGCTACTAGATCTTTCATCTCTGAAAGTATTCTTGATAAACTAAATTGTGTTGCGTACCCTCTGGAACCTAATTTGATTATAGAGGTAGAAAATCAAGAGAAAGTTATGGTTAATAAGGTTTGTCCCGAGTGTGATATGGTTATAGAAGGTCGGCACTTTTCTGCTGACTTAATTCCTTTTAAGTTAGGAGAATTCGAGGTTATATTAGGAATGGATTGGTTGTCAAACCACGAGGCAAAAATAGAGTATAAAAGTAAGAAGGTGAAGTTAATAACTAAGGATGCTGAGGAAGTGTTATTCAAAGGGAAAAGACAAGAGAAGAATTTCCTAACGGCTATCGAGACAAGGAGATTATTGCGTCAAGGATGCAAAGTTTATTTGGCTCATGTTATGGACGTGGAAAAAGAATCCGTAAGGATTGAAGATATTCCAATAGTGAGAGATTTTCCTGATGTGTTTCCTGATAAATTGCCTGGACTACCTCTAGATAGAGAGATCAAATTTACGATTGATTTGGCTCCTGGAACGGAACAAGTGTCGAAAGCTCCCTATCGTATGGTGCCAGTCGAGATGAAGGAATTGGCATCGCAGTTGCAAGAGTTATTGGATAAATGAGTAATTCGCCCGAGTGTATCCCCGTGGGGCGCACCAGTTTTGTTTGTAAAGAAAAAGGATGGAAGTATGAGGTTGTTCATTGATTATCGTGAATTGAATAAGTTGATGATTAGGAATAAGTACCCTCTACCGTGAATCGACGACTTGTTTGATCAGTTAAAAGGAGCTTCGTGTTTCTCCAAGATTGATTAAAGATCTGGGTATCATCAATTAAAGATTAAAGCGGAGGATATACCCAAGACAGCGTTTCGAACGAGATATGGGCACTACGAGCTTTTGGTAATGGCGTTTGGTTTGACGAACGCGCCAGCCGCATTTATGGATCTTATAAACATAGTGTTCAAGAAATATTTGGATAAGTTCGTTATTGTGTTTATTGAAGACATATTGATATATTCTAAGACAGAAGAAGATCATAAGGAGCATTTGAGGATTTCTTTGGAAATTCTGAGAAAAGAAAGATTGTATGCCAAGTTTTTGAAGTGTAAATTTTGGCTAAAGGACGTACAATTTCTTGGTCATGTAGTTAATAAAGAGGGAATCAAAGTAGACCCAACCAAGATAGAAGCTGTAATGAATTGGGAAAGACCCAAGACTCCTACGGAAGTCAGAAGTTTTCTGGGATTAGCCGGATACTATAGAAGGTTTGTGCAAGATTTCTCTAAGATTGTTGTTCCATTAACAAAGTTGTCAAGGAAGAACGAGAAGTTTGTGTGGAGGAAAAGTGTGAGGAAAGCTTTCAAGAGTTAAATAAGAGGTTGGTAACCGCCCCAGTGTTGGTGTTACCTGATGAAAAAGGAGAATTCGTGATATTCAGCGATGCTTCGTATAAAGGACTTGGATGTGTGTTAATGCAAAACAGAAAGGTAATAGCATATGCGTCAAGGCAACTCAAGCCGCATGAACAAAAGTATCCCACACATGTTTTGGAATTGGCAGCAATTGCGTTTGCCCTTAAGATTTGGAGACATTATTTATACGGGGAAAAGTGCGAGATATATACAGATCATAAGAGTTTAAAGTATATTTTCACTCAAAAGGAGTTTTATATGAGACAAAGAAGTTGGATACAATTGATTAAAGATTATGATTGTGCGATAAACTATCATCCTGGAAAGGAAAATGTGGTAGCAGACACTCTAAGTCGCAAGGAAAGATTGAATATGTTAACGTCGTCAGAGGAATTGTTCAAGGATTCCGAAAGGATGGAAATAGAAGTTTAGACTCCAGAATTTGGAGGTGAAGCAATATATGCGATGTCATTTCAACCTGAAATTTTGGAAAAGATCCGATGTTGTCAAGAACAAGTGATGAATCGCGAAAATGATAAGTTATCAGGAGAAAAAATCAAAGCTCAAAATGATGAATGAGGAATATCGTGTTAACTCACGTATTTGGATACCTAACGTTATGGAGCTAAAGCACGAGATTTTGCAAGAAGCGCATAACTCGAGATTTTTAATTCACCCTGGAAGTACGAAAATGTACAAGGATTTAAAAGAGAGTTATTGGTGGCCAAATATGAAAAAGTAAATTACGGAATGGATAAGTAAGTGTTATACATGTCAAAGGGTAAAAGCGGAACATCAAAGACCAAGTGGATTGCTTCAACCACTAGATATACCAAAATGGAAATGGGAGCATATCGCGATGGATTTCGTGGTAGGATTACCTAAAACCAAGTCTAATCATGATGCGATTTGGGTGGTAATCGATCAATTGACAAAATCAGCACATTTCTTGCCGATAAATGAAAGGTTTTCGTTGGAAAAATTGGTCAAATTATATTTGGATGAGATTGTGATGCGTCACGGAGTTTCTGTATCTATCGTGTCTGATAGAGATCCAAGGTTTAACTCGAGATTTTGGCGACAATTTCATGATCATTTGGGAACTAAGCTGAAAATGAGTACGGCATATCATCCGCAGACTGACGGACAAAGTGAAAGGACAATTCAAACAATGGAGGATATGTTGCGAACCTGTGCAATAGATTTTAAAAGAAATTGGGACGATCATTTGCCGTTAATTGACTTTTCTTATAACAACAGTTATCACGCGAGTATTGGCATGCCACCTTATGAGGCGTTGTATGGAAGAAAATGTAGATCCCCTATGTATTGGGATGAAGTAGGTGAGCGCAAATTAATTGTCCCCGAACTAGTGCAACAAACGAAAGAAAAGGTGGAAATGATTCGACAAAGATTAATTGCTACTCAAGATCGACAAACGAAGTATACAAATCGAGAACGAAAAGATGTGCAATTCGAACCTGGAGACAAAGTCTTCTTAAATATATCTCCTTGGAAAGGTTTAACCAGATTCGGAAAGAAAGGGAAGTTGAGTCCTAGGTATATTGGACCATTCGAAGTATTGCGACGAGTTGGGAAGGTGGCATATGAATTAGCGCTACCTCCGAAGATGCAACATCTTTATAATGTATTTCATGTATCTCTTCTAAAGAAGTATAATTGTCACACCCCCAACTTAAATAGCAAAATAATTATAGCTATTACATCATTTTAATGAGTATTACACAACCAAAATCCAAGATCTTACAGTTTAGGGTTTGGAACAGCCCAACACTATCAACTATTACATCTGATTACAAATACCGAGTCCTCACACAACTATTATTACTTATTCTACCTGAGCTCGAACATAAGCATCAGCATCACAGGTCTTACGGGCAGTCTGCTTGAATCTAACCATGGCTGCTAGCTGTAATATCAGGGTAAAGCAAGAAGTGAGCCAAAAGCTCAACAAGTGCTAACAATACAACGCAAAGCATAAATCGAGATATACCTTTAGGAATGACAATGGAATGACATAATCAATGATAATCGAGAGATAAAACTTATGTGAGTTGGCATCATTTTGCTTGCATCAAAACAAATTTTAAAACCATTCTTAATCAAAATCATTTTATGACGCTACGGATTACAGCCGGTGATCAGCCGCGAAGTAATCCCGAACCTCGCTGGGTTCTAAAACATTATTGGGAATCCCTAGGCAACTTTTAAGCCTAATATAAGTGTGGAAAGGACTCGCGTCTCAGTCCAGATCCACCATTCAAGAAAACATTTGTCCCCCTTTGGGACTGAAAAATCCACCTTTTATTCATTTTGAAAACTGATGCCGATTTATGACAAAATCTCTTTTGACTGAAATCATTTTTTTTTTATCAGGGGATTATAGATCAATCTTGGAACACTGGAAATATGACACTAAATCTCAGGGCCATGATCCACTAGACTTTACTATATTAGGGTAATCGAGAGATTTCCATAAACAAGAATTTTGACAAGGAAATTAAGCAAGGCTATTGGATAATATAAAAGAGTAATGCCAAACTAGGCTTAAAGCAATGGTTGTAGACAAGGTATAGGTATTAGAACATCAAGAAGATAAGCATCACTGGTTCCAATAGGATAGAGGTGTTAAAGGAAGTGATCATCAGCTCAAGATATAACAGGGTATCAAGCTTTAGGGTAAGGATAGGGTTATCAAACAATCATGAATGAATTTAAGAAAAGATTAGCTTTTAGGTATCAAGATAAAGTTTCTATCGAGGTTATTTCAAGAGTTGAATCAAAGCATCAGGGTGCAACATCAAGATTTCTCAGGGATCAATAGCATGATAATCAAAAGGATCAATAAGGTATTATAACACATCTCTATTTTATCATGGCATTAAACTATCATGAAAGACTTTTGAACTACTTGCAATACGTACTCGAAGGTTCATGGCATCTCTATGTAACTCAAAGATAAACAAAAGATACTCTTGATTTAAATATATCAAAATGACTCAGGATAATTGCATCGATATATATGAACTGTTTACAGTAAATGCGAAGGTCAAGTTGAATCACTTGCCTTGAGATAGACTGGTCTGGTCTGACTGGTAGGAGCAACAACTGGAGCTTCACTCGACTTTTATGGCAAGTTTTCCCTCGTCTCGAGATCCTACATAAATAATAATAATCCTCATTATAATATATTCTTTCCATCTTAACCTATTTACAACCCGAAATTAAACATGGATGGCACTTAGGCCTATACACACTTAATTCATATCCACCATTTATATTTTCAAATGTACACACGTAGCCACATAATCACATATCGTATATTAATACCAAATAACATCATATACACCATAATGCCACACTAGGCTTGGATGATCTCGACTCACCACTTAAGTTACTTGGTCGCTAACTAAACGAAGTCTTCGAATTTGGGCTTCCTAACTCAATGTGCCTTTCCTAAATTATCCAAAACCTATTGACCCTCACTTGTGCCTTTTGTTCTACTGACCTTATACTATCTTACAACTATGGTGGTCGACCTAATACTCACTTCTAAGTGTCCTAAAACTATGTGATAAGTGAAAGTGCTCACTGGTGCAAATTTCAGAATGGTAACTAAGGTTTCTTGAGTGCATTAGACACTCTTAAACTACAAGTTTTTCTTCAAAATTTTTACACAAGACTCTCCTGACCTAAGGGCATCTCACAAGCTTGATGCGGCTCAAAGGCCTGGCTTGGGCCTTCTTGGGCCTAAGCTAAAAGTCCAAGGTACCCCTGTTTTTCTGGGCAGAAAATGCCCTGACTTGAATTAACTTGTGACACATGGTTCTAGCTCATATCCTATGAACTATGGTTGGAAAAACTTCTCTGACATACCCTCTAACTAAGGCCCAATTGGGCCTAATGAGGGCCTACCCATGACATGGCCAAATCTCCCTATTTCTAAGTTGCAACAAAACTGTCCCCTGCTGGACAGATTTTGTTATTCTACTTGTGCACCTAACCAAATGACATGCAAACCTCCAACCAACTCCTAAAACCTATTATATACTCCCCATACTAACTTCTGGTGGCTTGGGCCTCAAAGTGCACATCAATGACATGGTCAAAACTCACTCTAAACCTCAGGGTACTAAACTGATTTTTCTGCAGAAACTATAACTCTCATTTTCCAAGGTTTTGACTTGACAAACCCAATTATCAACAACTAAATACTTAAACCAAGACCTATACTTGGTATTCTACTGAACTAACTCCCTTTTTCTCAAAATAACCTTGGTGAGATCATCCTTACCTAAGGTGCAACTATGGCAAAACAAAAGAGACTACTCTTAACAAATCGCAAATCTTCATGCTTTTGAAACAACAAGATATATATTTTTATAAAAGATAACCACAAATTATTACCATGCAACAAGAAGCATAAATCAATATTATCACATTATTCCTACTGAAATTAAGGCTCACTAACAAAATCTTTTCCAAATGATCAAAATCTTACAACAAACTAAGAGAATTCCACATGCATGCATGCCTTCGGGTTTTTCAAACCAAAACAACATATTTTCTACATATATTCCATCTTAAAATTGACATGCAAGCCTAGCATAAGGTATACCTAGATGATCACTTAGCATGCAAGGAGTTTTATCAAATTTTCACCACAAAATTCAAGTCATTATCACATAAACATGCAAAAATTGAACAAAACGACAAGAATGATTTCAAGGACCATTCATTCGGCTCCCATATGGTCATGGCCGAATGAAATGGATGGAAATGGCCATTAAATCATCAAGAGTTTCCTTCTCAAGACTTGGCACTTATCCATTTATTGTAGTCCTCTCGAAAACAACCTTAAATCCATAAGAATCAAGATTGTATTTTGAGTTTCACTAAAACCTTTACATGCAACCCTTAAACTTAAACTTTCTACTCAAAACTCTTTGAAATATGAATGATCATGATATAGGAAGTAATATTTACTTGTATGGAAGGTGGAAACTTGAATGTGGAATGAAGAAAAGGGGAGGGGGTAGGTTTTCGGCTAAAAACCCGAGAGGAGAGGGGGAGGGCCGAGAGGAGAGGGAGGAGGGAGGAGAAGTGTGGAAATGGTGGAGTGAAAGTGGTGTGTTTGTCATGTTTACTTGGTTTTTATTTGCCCATAAGTGAGTGGATGAGAGAAATTACAATAGTAACCTTCCAATCTTAGTTAGGTAGATTTGCATGCAAGGACAAAATAGTAATGTGGCTAGAAAAATGAAAGTGAGTGGGGTTGGAATTGCCCTCCTTGCCCCTTGGTTGAATAGAAGAGAGTTTGCATGCAAGGGTAATCATGTAATTTGATAATTATTAAGCAACTAATTTCCAAAGATTTATTTTTATATAATAAAATACAAGTTCAAAAATTATAAAATTTATACCATAAAATAACTTGGATTTTTAGAGACTTTATAAAATCATTTTCAAAATTTTGTGAACAAAATGTCTTTTAAAAGAAAATTTTTCCAAAGCTTAGAATATTCCTTATAAATCAAAAATAAAGAAATTAAATAAATTCTTGCTTTGAAAAATCATATACTACCCAAAGCAAATTTATAATGCAGAAATTTTCACTCACACAAATGTACAAGCATTGAATATATTTTTATTTAACTTAATATTATTCACAAATAATATTACATAAAATGCCGGTCGTAACATCCTCTCCCCCTTAAGGGATTCTGTCCCCAGAATCTAAGAGAACAGATGAGGATACCGGGAACGCATATCAGACTCTAACTCCCAAGTCGACTCTTCGACCTTAGGGTTCCTCCAAAGTACTTTCACTAACTTTACTGATTTATTTCTAAGACTCTTTACTTGTCAGTCGAGTACTTTAACCGGTTGCTCCACAAATGACAGGTCTGCCTGAATTTCTACAGGTTCATATTCTATCACATGGCTAGCGTCAGGATTGTACTTCTTAAGCAACGACACATGGAACACATTATGCACATGCTGATACTGAGGTGGTAAGGCCAACTCGTAGGCCACCTTTCCTACTTGACTCAAAATCTCAAAAGGACCTACGTATCTAGGTGCTAACTTTCCTTTCTTGCCAAATCTTATCAACCCTTTCCTAGGTGACACTTTTAGCAACACAGCTTCGCCAATTTGGAATTGAACATCCTTACGCGCTGGATCCGCATACTTCCTCTGTCTATCTTGAGCAGCAAGCAACCCTTTTTGAATTAACTTGACTGAGTCATGCAACTGTTGTACCAATTCTGAGCCGAGAATTCTTCCTTCTCCTACTTCATCCCAACTTGTTGGTGATCTACATTTTCGGCCGTACAAAGCTTCATATGGTGGCATGCCGATACTGGAATGATAGCTGTTGTTATATGAAAATTCAATTAATGGCAGGTGGTCGTCCCAACTTCCAGCAAAATCGATTGCACAACTGCGCAACATGTCTTCAATTGTTTGAATTGTTCTTTCACTCTGGCCATCAGTCTGCGGGTGATACGCCGTGCTCATATTCAACTTCGTGCCAAGACATTCCTGGAATTGCTTCCAGAATCTTGAGTTAAATCGGGGATCTTTATCTGAAACTATTGATACAGGTACCCCATGCCTTAATACGATTTCGTGCACATACAGATGAACCAACTTGTCCAGTGACGACTTCTCATTTATTGGAAGGAAATGCGCCGACTTCGTAAGACGATCAATTATAACCCATATTGCGTCATGTCCGGATTTTGTTCGCGGTAGTCCTACTATAAAGTCCATAGCGATATTTTCCCATTTCCATTCTGGAATCTTCAGGGGCTGAATTAATCCGCTTGGTCGTTGATGTTCTGCCTTTACTTTCTGACAAGTATAGCACTTCGCAACCCATTCTGCCACGTCTCTTTTCATATTTGGCCACCAAAAGTTCTTCTTTAAGTCTTGATACATCTTGGTGCTTCCCGGGTGGATTGAAAATTTTGAATGGTGGGCTTCATGGAGGATCTCATTCTTTAATTCAGGTACATGGGGAATCCATATTCTGGATGAAAACCTTAGTAGTCCTTGCTCATCCCTTTTAGTATTAATCTCTTCTCCAGATAACTGATTTTTCTCTTTTTCCATTACTTCCTCTTGATACTTCTTTATCTTTTCCAGTAGTGTTGGCTGAAAGGTCATTGCATGACAAACTTCTTTGACTTTCCCATAAGCACAAAGTTCCAATTCAAATTTTCCGATTTCTTCGGATAACTCTTTTGATGTTATCATTATATTCAATCTTTCCTTCCGACTCAGCGCATCGGCCACTACGTTTGCCTTTCCAGGATGGTAATTTATCGAACAGTCATAGTCCTTAATCAATTCCAGCCATCTCCTCTGCCTCATATTGAGCTCTTTCTGAGTAAAAATGTATTTTAAACTCTTGTGATCCGTGTAGATTTCACATTTTTCTCCATAGAGATAGTGTCTCCAAATCTTGAGTGCGAACACTATGGCGGCTAGTTCCAAGTCATGCGTCGGATACTTTAACTCGTGCGGCTTCAACTGTCTTGACGCATATGCTATTACCTTACTGTGTTGCATCAACACACAACCCAAACCCTTATGTGAAGCGTCGCTGAATATTACAAAATTCCCTTGATCATCGGGAAGTACCAACACCGGAGCTGTTACCAACTTCTGTTTTAACCCTTGAAAGCTATTTTCACATTCTGCACTCCATTCAAACTTTTGATTCTTTCTGGTTAACTTGGTCAATGGTGTGGCGATCTTCGAGAAATCCTTGACGAATCTTCTATAGTATCCGGCCAATCCTAGAAAACTTCGCACTTCCGTAGGAGTCCTTGGCCTCTCCCAACTCATAACTGCCTCAATCTTCGCCGGATCCACTTTAATTCCATCATTTCCAATAACATGCCCCAAAAATTGAACTTCCTTTAACCAAAACTCACATTTGGTAAACTTGGCATACAACTTCTCTTGTCGGAGTATCTCCAATGCTATCCAGAGGTGCTGCATATGTTCTTCTTCCGATTTAGAATAAATAAGGATGTCATCAATAAATACCACGACAAATTTATCCAAATACTTCTTAAATACTCGATTCATCAGATCCATGAATGCGGCCGGTGCGTTGGTCAATCCAAACGGCATTACTAGGAATTCATAGTGCCCATATCTGGTCCTAAATGCGGTCTTGGGAATATCTTCTTCCTTGATCTTTAATTGATGGTATCCCGATCTCAAGTCAATCTTCGAAAAACATTTTGCTCCCTTTAACTGATCAAAAAGGTCATCTATCCTTGGTAGCGGGTAGCGGTTCTTGATCGTTACTTTATTCAACTCCCGGTAATCTATGCATAGACGCATACTCCCATCTTTCTTCTTCACAAAGAGAACAGGTGCTCCCCATGGCGACGTACTTGGTCGTATCACTCCCTTATCCAATAATTCTTGTAGCTGGCTCGCCAACTCTTTCATTTCTGCTGGTGCCATCCTATACGGAGCCTTTGAAACTGGTTCCGTGCCTGGGGCAAGGTTGATCTCGAACTCAATTTGTCGATCTGGTGGTAAGCCTGGTAGTTCGTCGGGAAACACATCGGGGAACTCATTAACTACAGGAATATCTTCCATGCTGGGGCTGCCTCTCTCTGAATCCACTACATATGCTAGGAACGACTCACAACCTTTTCTAAGTAACTTCTTAGCCTGAATAATTGTAAGAAATAGTCGCTCTTGCCTCTGTCCCTTAAATACTACCTTCTCTCCACTCTTCGTCTTTAAATACACTCTCTTGGTCTTACAATTTATCTGAGCGCTATTCTCTCCTAACCAATCCATTCCTAAAATTATATCAAACTCTCCCAGCTTGAAGAGTATCAAGTCGGCCGAGAACTTATATCCCGAAATATCAATCTCACATTTTGGACAAAATTGATTCACAGGAATCTTCTCTTGGTTCGCAATTACCACATTTACTACCTCACTCATAACCGTTTTATCACATTGGATCTTATCAACAAAAGATTCTGATATGAAAGATCTTGTAGCTCCCGAATCAATCAATACTTTGGCTTTGACATTATTGAGTAAAAGTGTACCTGCTATCACCTCAGAATTCTGAACAGCATCTTTCATCTTTAGATCAAATGTCCTTGCTGTTGCTTGCGGGGTTGGTGCGGGTGGTGGAGGTAATGCCAATACCTCAGCTGGCATGCTTGCACTGGTACTTGCCACGTTCATCAGAGCTCTGACTGGTCCTGTTGCCTTACACTCCCTAGCCATGTGTCCAGTCTTCCCACATTTGTAGCACGTAACTCCTGGCTTCGGCATCTTGCACTCATTTGCCAAATGTCCCTTCTGATTGCACCTATAACAGGTCATACTCAGCTTATTGCATACTCCGGGGTGCCTTCTTCCACAGTGCTTGCATTCTGGCCTCTGGAACCTGTTTTCTCCAACTTGCCCTTGGCTTGCCTGATTGTTCCCTTTTGATTCTTGCCTTTTGCCCAAATTTCCTTTCCTTTGAAAATTTCCGCCCTTCTGGAAACCAATCCTCTTTACATTCCGATCTTGCGAACTTCCAGCTTCAGACTTTTCTCCATAAAATGGAACCTTCCTCTTCTTGTTATCCCTCTCTTTCCTTGACTGCATCCCATTATTCTCAATCAGAGCAGCTTTCTGTACTACTCCCGCATAAGTTTCAAGCTCAAACATAGCCACCCTATCTCTGATCCAAGGCTCCAATCCTTGCTGAAATTTCTTTGCTTTTTCTTCCTCAGTGCTGGTATACTTTGTCACAAACCTTGACAACTCAGTGAACTTCTTCTCATATTCCAGTACAGTCATGTTCCCTTGTTTTAACTCAAGAAATTTTAGCTCCATCTGATTCTGCATGTACTTAGGGTAATACTTGTCCAGAAATAACTTCTTAAATCTCTCCCAAGAAATCTGCTGAGTGACTTCCATAGCTTTTACTGATTCCCACCAATAAATGACTTCTCCCTTCAGGAAGTAAGTGGCATACATCGTCTTCTGATCGTCTCCTAACTGTACCAACTCAAAAGCCCTTTCCATCTCCTTGATCCATGTGTTTGCTATCACTGGATCAGTGGTATCATGAAATACAGGTGGATTCACACTCTGAAAAGCCTTGAAAGTGACAATTTGTCTTGGTGGTACTGGTGGTTCAGGTGGTTGGTGTGGCTCACGGTCATCTTGGTTTTCAATTCGTTGTTGAAGAGTTAGTTGTTGTTGAGCTATAGCATTGGTTTGCTGTTGCAAGGTTTCCAGTAGTTGAAGAATGTTTGGGTCTGTGGTGAAGGTGGTTGTTGGGTTCTTCTTTTTGGGAGGCATGATCCTGAAATAAGAGTTGTGTCATAACAAATATGAATGATAAAATGATTCGAGGGTATCGCATGGCATTCGCATTTACATATGGGGTCAAGTTTCCAAATTAAGCAGATATGATGATAAAAACATAAAATAACAGTTGAGAGCAGATGGAACAATAGCACATAATTATTGAAATTTTAAAGGTCACAGTACATAGGATTGGGACATAGTCTGATTCTAGAAATAACAGGCTTATTTAAAGGAAAGACGGAAACAACTGGGGATTCCATAGAGTTTGATAGTACAACAACATGAAAGGTAAATGGAAAGAACTAAGGCTCCACTCCATCTGAACGGGGCTTGGTAGTCTTTTCCTCTCGAAGCGTCTTCACAATGCTCTGGAGCTCATCCGCCACCATCTGAATGACATACTGGCTGGTACGGTCCCGGTGCGCTGGCATCTCCTCAAGCTTAGTGTTGACGTACCCAACCAAGGTCTCAAGTCTCGCAATCATCTGCTCCTTGGGCTTCCCTTCGTAGTTTCGGCTGTCCGGATACACGTTCTTCAGTCGGTCTATCAGTCGGTCGTACTTGCCCTGAAGCATGTCGAACTCGCGCCTCAACTCAGCATACACGGAGAAAGCAATAGTGTCGTCCGACCCAGAGGATGACGAGGAATGCGCCCTTTGCTGACAACCAATAAGAGGAGTATTAATAATAATTTACTTTACCTTCTCTCTCGCGTAACATCTATAACCTACACACAAATCCTATAACCTATTTGGGCTGTCCAGGGACTCTAAACCGTAGCTCTGATACCAAAACCTGTCACACCCCCAACTTAAATAGCAAAATAATTATAGCTATTACATCATTTTAATGAGTATTACACAACCAAAATCCAAGATCTTACAGTTTAGGGTTTGGAACAGCCCAACACTATCAACTATTACATCTGATTACAAATACCGAGTCCTCACACAACTATTATTACTTATTCTACCTGAGCTCGAACATAAGCATCAGCATCACAGGTCTTACGGGCAGTCTGCTTGAATCTAACCATGGCTGCTAGCTGTAATATCAGGGTAAAGCAAGAAGTGAGCCAAAAGCTCAACAAGTGCTAACAATACAACGCAAAGCATAAATCGAGATATACCTTTAGGAATGACAATGGAATGACATAATCAATGATAATCGAGAGATAAAACTTATGTGAGTTGGCATCATTTTGCTTGCATCAAAACAAATTTTAAAACCATTCTTAATCAAAATCATTTTATGACGCTACGGATTACAGCCGGTGATCAGCCGCGAAGTAATCCCGAACCTCGTTGGGTTCTAAAACATTATTGGGAATCCCTAGGCAACTTTTAAGCCTAATATAAGTGTGGAAAGGACTCGCGTCTCAGTCCAGATCCACCATTCAAGAAAACATTTGTCCCCCTTTGGGACTGAAAAATCCACCTTTTATTCATTTTGAAAACTGATGCCGATTTATGACAAAATCTCTTTTGACTGAAATCATTTTTTTTTTTATCAGGGGATTATAGATCAATCTTGGAACACTGGAAATATGACACTAAATCTCAGGGCCATGATCCACTAGACTTTACTATATTAGGGTAATCGAGAGATTTCCATAAACAAGAATTTTGACAAGGAAATTAAGCAAGGCTATTGGATAATATAAAAGAGTAATGCCAAACTAGGCTTAAAGCAATGGTTGTAGACAAGGTATAGGTATTAGAACATCAAGAAGATAAGCATCACTGGTTCCAATAGGATAGAGGTGTTAAAGGAAGTGATCATCAGCTCAAGATATAACAGGGTATCAAGCTTTAGGGTAAGGATAGGGTTATCAAACAATCATGAATGAATTTAAGAAAAGATTAGCTTTTAGGTATCAAGATAAAGTTTCTATCGAGGTTATTTCAAGAGTTGAATCAAAGCATCAGGGTGCAACATCAAGATTTCTCAGGGATCAATAGCATGATAATCAAAAGGATCAATAAGGTATTATAACACATCTCTATTTTATCATGGCATTAAACTATCATGAAAGACTTTTGAACTACTTGCAATACGTACTCGAAGGTTCATGGCATCTCTATGTAACTCAAAGATAAACAAAAGATACTCTTGATTTAAATATATCAAAATGACTCAGGATAATTGCATCGATATATATATGAACTGTTTACAGTAAATGCGAAGGTCAAGTTGAATCACTTGCCTTGAGATAGACTGGTCTGGTCTGACTGGTAGGAGCAACAACTGGAGCTTCACTCGACTTTTATGGCAAGTTTTCCCTCGTCTCGAGATCCTACATAAATAATAATAATCCTCATTATAATATATTCTTTCCATCTTAACCTATTTACAACCCGAAATTAAACATGGATGGCACTTAGGCCTATACACACTTAATTCATATCCACCATTTATATTTTCAAATGTACACACGTAGCCACATAATCACATATCGTATATTAATACCAAATAACATCATATACACCATAATGCCACACTAGGCTTGGATGATCTCGACTCACCACTTAAGTTACTTGGTCGCTAACTAAACGAAGTCTTCGAATTTGGGCTTCCTAACTCAATGTGCCTTTCCTAAATTATCCAAAACCTATTGACCCTCACTTGTGCCTTTTGTTCTACTGACCTTATACTATCTTACAACTATGGTGGTCGACCTAATACTCACTTCTAAGTGTCCTAAAACTATGTGATAAGTGAAAGTGCTCACTGGTGCAAATTTCAGAATGGTAACTAAGGTTTCTTGAGTGCATTAGACACTCTTAAACTACAAGTTTTTCTTCAAAATTTTTACACAAGACTCTCCTGACCTAAGGGCATCTCACAAGCTTGATGCGGCTCAAAGGCCTGGCTTGGGCCTTCTTGGGCCTAAGCTAAAAGTCCAAGGTACCCCTGTTTTTCTGGGCAGAAAATGCCCTGACTTGAATTAACTTGTGACACATGGTTCTAGCTCATATCCTATGAACTATGGTTGGAAAAACTTCTCTGACATACCCTCTAACTAAGGCCCAATTGGGCCTAATGAGGGCCTACCCATGACATGGCCAAATCTCCCTATTTCTAAGTTGCAACAAAACTGTCCCCTGCTGGACAGATTTTGTTATTCTACTTGTGCACCTAACCAAATGACATGCAAACCTCCAACCAACTCCTAAAACCTATTATATACTCCCCATACTAACTTCTGGTGGCTTGGGCCTCAAAGTGCACATCAATGACATGGTCAAAACTCACTCTAAACCTCAGGGTACTAAACTGATTTTTCTGCAGAAACTATAACTCTCATTTTCCAAGGTTTTGACTTGACAAACCCAATTATCAACAACTAAATACTTAAACCAAGACCTATACTTGGTATTCTACTGAACTAACTCCCTTTTTCTCAAAATAACCTTGGTGAGATCATCCTTACCTAAGGTGCAACTATGGCAAAACAAAAGAGACTACTCTTAACAAATCGCAAATCTTCATGCTTTTGAAACAACAAGATATATATTTTTATAAAAGATAACCACAAATTATTACCATGCAACAAGAAGCATAAATCAATATTATCACATTATTCCTACTGAAATTAAGGCTCACTAACAAAATCTTTTCCAAATGATCAAAATCTTACAACAAACTAAGAGAATTCCACATGCATGCATGCCTTCGGGTTTTTCAAACCAAAACAACATATTTTCTACATATATTCCATCTTAAAATTGACATGCAAGCCTAGCATAAGGTATACCTAGATGATCACTTAGCATGCAAGGAGTTTTATCAAATTTTCACCACAAAATTCAAGTCATTATCACATAAACATGCAAAAATTGAACAAAACGACAAGAATGATTTCAAGGACCATTCATTCGGCTCCCATATGGTCATGGCCGAATGAAATGGATGGAAATGGCCATTAAATCATCAAGAGTTTCCTTCTCAAGACTTGGCACTTATCCATTTATTGTAGTCCTCTCGAAAACAACCTTAAATCCATAAGAATCAAGATTGTATTTTGAGTTTCACTAAAACCTTTACATGCAACCCTTAAACTTAAACTTTCTACTCAAAACTCTTTGAAATATGAATGATCATGATATAGGAAGTAATATTTACTTGTATGGAAGGTGGAAACTTGAATGTGGAATGAAGAAAAGGGGAGGGGGTAGGTTTTCGGCTAAAAACCCGAGAGGAGAGGGGGAGGGCCGAGAGGAGAGGGAGGAGGGAGGAGAAGTGTGGAAATGGTGGAGTGAAAGTGGTGTGTTTGTCATGTTTACTTGGTTTTTATTTGCCCATAAGTGAGTGGATGAGAGAAATTACAATAGTAACCTTCCAATCTTAGTTAGGTAGATTTGCATGCAAGGACAAAATAGTAATGTGGCTAGAAAAATGAAAGTGAGTGGGGTTGGAATTGCCCTCCTTGCCCCTTGGTTGAATAGAAGAGAGTTTGCATGCAAGGGTAATCATGTAATTTGATAATTATTAAGCAACTAATTTCCAAAGATTTATTTTTATATAATAAAATACAAGTTCAAAAATTATAAAATTTATACCATAAAATAACTTGGATTTTTAGAGACTTTATAAAATCATTTTCAAAATTTTGTGAACAAAATGTCTTTTAAAAGAAAATTTTTCCAAAGCTTAGAATATTCCTTATAAATCAAAAATAAAGAAATTAAATAAATTCTTGCTTTGAAAAATCATATACTACCCAAAGCAAATTTATAATGCAGAAATTTTCACTCACACAAACGTACAAGCATTGAATATATTTTTATTTAACTTAATATTATTCACAAATAATATTACATAAAATGCCGGTCGTAACAATAATGCTGATGCGAGCCATGTGATCGAATTGGAACCAGTGGAAATTCAACCAGATTTGTCTTATGTGGAACAACCAATTCGAATCTTAGACCGAAAGGAGAGGACACTTAGAAATAAAGTTGTACCTCTAGTTAGAGTATTATGGAGAAATCCAATAATGGAAGAATCAACTTGGGAATTAGAAAGTGAAATGCAAGAAAAGTATCCCTATCTATTTGCTTAGACTAGATTCTGGGGATAAAATCCTTTTAAGGAGGGTAGATTGTGACGACTGAGAATTTTGCGACGTAATTAAGTAAATAAAGTATGATTTATATGATGTGATTATAAATTATGTGATTAAGTGTTGATTGTCTTTATTGTATATTAGTATCTGGGAGCGTAGGTAGAAGCGTTCCAATTTAAAGAGTTAGCTTAGGAGTTAAGCTGTGTTGCCGGGCCGTCAAGTAGAACGGAACCCGTCCTAAAAAGGGATTAAAGTATTTAAAATGTGAATTATGTGTTATTATATGAAATGAATGTTTAATTAAAGTATTGTGTTCTAGTGACGTGTCGGTCGGTAATGATATTATGAAGCATAATTGAAACGCTGAGAGTCGGGCCGTCAGGCAGAACGTGACCCGGTACGCGTAAAGAGGAATAATATTAAAAAGGAATTTTTTTTATGATCAGACATGAGTTGTGATGTGTGAGTATATGTGCTTGCTTGTCTGTATGCGTGATTACGTGATCTGTTAGTATTTTTATGGATTTAAGGGGATTATTTGATTTAAATAAGGTTTATTTAACCTTTGCACATTTTTATAAAATTATTTGAGTAAGGTAAATGCATGAGATTTGTTTTTTTATCTTCGAAATAGTCCTAGAGACTTTCTAAAAATGATAGATGGATTTATTTCATGATCGTTGCATTTTAAAATGATTTTTATGTATTAAAATGCTATTTTTACCATAAACTTGTAAAAATCATATAAAATCAACCGTACGCTCAAAAGTTTATTATGAGTAATGGTTGGAAAGCTAATTTCGAGATCTACGTCTTAAAATTTTCATTCGCAATAATTTTCAACTTTCTGAGAGTGATATATTTAATATTCAATTTCTATTTTATTAGAGTAAAAAGAGAAAGGAAATCAAATAAAGAAAAGGGATTAGTAAATTACTAAACTACCCTTGCCCCTATTACAAATACTAGCTCATTCTCCCCCCCTTCTTTCTCTCCTTTCCCGTGAACACTCTTCTCTCTCTCTCTCTCTCTCTCTCTCTCTCTCTCTCTCTCCT